>NC_079450.1:43222826-43332826 GCF_903798145.1 Danio aesculapii | reverse complement strand
AGGTTTTTGTTGTTGTTGAATTCTGAAATAAAGTAAAAAAAAGGTTGCATGCTATTAGTAAACTAATTATTCAGGGAGATAATAGATTAAAGGGAATTATATATATTTTTATGTGGTTTTAATTCTTTTAATTCTTTTATTCATACATTTTTTTTTTGTCTTTCAGGAGAATTTGCAAAGCAACAACATCACAAGATCCAAGTAATAATACACAATACATTAGAACCTAAAACATATATAGACCTAGCTCGTATAGAAATACAAATATAGCTTAATACATGTAAAGTACATGTACAAAATATTGACAATAGCACACATTTACAGTTCAGGCGAGGGAGTGTTTATTAAGAAACCCATGGCAGGAAAATATACATTTACAGTTCAAAGAAAATATCTTAGTATTAAAAAGCAGTAGCGTAGGCAGAAAAGAGACTCTTTCTGTATCAGAAAAACTGGGTCTCTTGGCAATTCGTAACTTTTTTTAGTGGCTAATTCGTACGAATTCATACGATCTAATTCGTACTATTTAGTACGATTTGCTCATCCTCCAATGACGGTTGGGTTTAGGGGCGGGGTTAGGTGCCACGCCTCCTTTTTAAAATCGTACCATTTCGTACGACTGAACTCGTACGAATTCCTACGAATTAGCCACTAAACTGTCAAAACGTAAAATACTTACGTTTTCTCGTGAGATCAGGCTGGGTGAGCCCGTGTATTGTCAAAATATTATGAAATGAAACGTGCCCCTCGATCATTCACAGGATACTTATTTTCAGATAGCACACACAATCTAAAATCTTTCTCTGTATCCCGGACGTTTTTAACTTATCTGAATGCATTCGTTTACTGGATCCTTGGACTGAAAGGTTTACAGGGGTTCACTGGTTTGAAAATATGTCTGATCGTAAAACCTGCTTCTTTTTTTTCTAAGGTATTTTCGTTGTTATATACTGATTCAAATTACTGGGTTGTGGGAGACGGAGCTGGCGCAGACACTAATTGAAAGTGTCAAATTATTCTTTAAATGTATTTAACTATGAAATTTAATTACTAAACAAATTGAAGCATTAAGAATTTGCCAAGAAATGTCCCACTTTACCACGGTAAAATAATGCTTCTACTTACGCAATGCTATACATAACCATGGAAATATATGTATACACATTAACAACAAAGTTGTGAATTTGTAAAATAAAGACAATAAACAAGATGCGCTTTCTACAGTCTCATGCAGCCTCCGTGAAATATAACGCATCACAGCAATGAACAGAAACCCATAGAAACCTTTAAATGTATGCAGCGTCGGCAATCTTAATTTTTTCAGCCACTGACTGCACTATTATATTAACGAGTAATTAAGACACTTCCTCTTCGATTCCCGGAGGTTTAAATCGGTCTAAAACTCCGATAGTTGAGCCCGGCTTTAAATACAAGATTAAAAAAAGCTATTTTCCCTCGTTAGATAAGCGGCTGAAAGTGGATAAAAGAAACACATTTAAATGCAAGGTGTGAACGAAAATTGTTCCTTATTTGAAGGAAATGTAAAAATAAATAAATAGTGTTTTTCTTTATTAATGTAACGAGCTTATTTTCAACATTTTATTTCGTATGACATTTTCAGGCAATATGCAAATATTGAATATTTTGTTTGCACAACCATATATAATATACATGTCAACAAGGTTACTGATCTTCTGTACAATAAATAAAATGAAAATTTGAGTTTATTTCTTATTTTGTGATTTGTGCAATTGTATTCATGGAAGGTGTGACTTATTATTACTTATTATTGAGAGAAAAAATCAAGAAAAAGTTTGCAACTTCAAAAACATTTTCTTCATGACTTTACTGAAATATTGTACACAAATTTCATTGTCACTGGTGCTCAGTTTTGCTACAATAATGCTAAATACAATTGATGTACTTTACAAACACACACACACACACACACACACATATACACACACGCGCGCACACACACACACACACACACACACACACACACACACACACACACACACAAATAGTACATTTTATTATGCACATCTTAAAAATATATATTTTTTTCTCTAATGAAAATTGCATATGTTGAAACAGAACACAAATAGATATACACATTTAATATTCTAAAGTTTTTCTTGAGAAAATTGTTTGTCTGTATATCGAATTCAGCCAATAATTCAGATGTTCTCTCTGTGTATGTTTGAGTGTACTGCGTGTACAGAAGTAATATATGTAAAATGAAGAAATTATGACAGATTGTGGTGTTTAATTTGTCATATATACTGGAATACCTAAATTATGTTATTATGCACATCTGAAATAAAATGCATTTTTATAATTTTTATAATTTAAATGTTCTCTCTGTGTGTTTAAGTGTACTGCGTGCATAGAAGTTTTGAATGAATTTATGCTCTCAACGAATGTTTACTGCTGTATATTTGTATAAATAAAAAAAAAATGATGACAGATTGTGGTGTGTTTTGTCATATATACAGATTAAATTATAGTATATATCCTTTAAAAAGTGTAATTATGTAATATTTATTCATGTTGAAAAGGTTGTTTAAGCATTCATTTCGACGTTAAATCATTTGGATAGATTATATGTTGAATATGTGTGGATTCTATGCTGTTCCAATAGACTTAAAATCAACATCATTTCAACGTTAGATAGACAAACCAATTAAGTCGATTATCTGTTGAAAATGTGTGGATTCTATAACGTCGTTTCGATCGACTGAAAGTCAACATCGATTCAACGTTGGGTAAGTAACCAATTGCGTCGATTTCAGGTTAGATTTGAATGGAGTGCCTGACGTCGTTTCAACATTACCCCGATGAGCAAAACGATGTTGAATCAACGTCGGTGATCAACGTGGATTCGATATCAAAAGAAACGTTGATTTTAGGTTGAAATTATGTCATTTTGCTATCTGGGAATCCAACTTGGCAAATAACCCAAATCCAACCTCCATTTGTCATCACCAGGAGAAGAAATATTGGATAAAGTGCTAAAAGATGTGGGTTCTGTGCATCTCACTGAGTACTATGGCACCTTTAAAATATGAAAATGGAAACAAACACACACATGTTGGGCATATGTATTAAAAGTTGAGTAATTTTTTTTGTGTGCATGTGCTAACTGCCTGTTTAATGGTAGCATTTTATTAATAACTCTGGGAAGCTTTAAGCTATTTTTGAATAACCAGCATCATTAAAAAACACACATCTTTAGCTTTCCAATGAGCCCACATGGGCTGCTGTATCTTGTTCAGAACTATTAAGGTCACAAGGTTAAAGTGACCAAAAGTCAGCACAGCACCATTGCTGCCTTTAATCAGAATCCAACTTGGCAAATAACCCAAATCCAACCAATACGAGCTGCTATTGATTGTAGCTTGAGAATTCCCTTAGTAATGAGAAATTCAAGCATGCACATTTGTAAAATTTTACAAATTGTGTGCTTTTCTCACTCTTTTCTGCTCCTCTGGAGGCCCTGTCAAGCCATGGGTTTACCCAGAAGACGCGAAGCAGTGAGATGCGCAACGCGCAGTGCCAAAACTGGACAGTCGCGCATCTGACGAATTCAGGCGTGCATATTTTCAAAAATTAAAAAATGTTGTGCTTTTCTCACCCCTTTCTGCTCCTCTGGAGGCCTTTTCAACCCATTGGCTAACCAGAGGATGCAAAGCAGTGAGAAGCGCAACTCGCGGTACCAAAACGGTACAGTCGCGCATCTGAGGAGCTCAGTCTCGCGCATATGAAAAAAATAAAAAATTTTGCACGGCCTTCACCACATTGCACCCCAGCCAGGTTATCCCATGGGCTAAGGAGGCCATTAGGAATCAGTGACGGGGGCGCGGCGGGGCTGAACGCGGCATGCGGCGTGAGCCTGAGATCATAAGGCCGTCATAACCGTGACATTCATAAAATTCGGCATTTTCCTTGTTCTCGGCCGCGGGCCAAGTGATCGATGGGCCACCCAAGATGAAGAAAAAGTGAAAAGCATGCAGAAGACCAAGAAAGCTATGAGAAACAAAGCCTCTTGACCAAAAACAAACATTTGGAAATTTTGGGCCTTCTGCGCTAAGCCCCTCCCACGGGTCGCGGCCCAGCCTCATGACAAAAGGTCAAAAAGGTGAAAAAACATAAATTCGTAACAAAGGCGGTGCGGGCGCGCATCTGAGACGTAAAGGAAACGAAACGGAACATCGCGGCACGCGTGCAAAGCCGGGGTCGTCCGCCAGGCAGCGAGAGAAGATTCCGGGCGTTCCATGGGTTGACGAAACGGAAAAAATGACAAAAATGCCGAAAACATCATGCAATGTCGAGCCTTACGAGGAGCATAGCAGGGCACAAGTGAAAAGGGTGCAAAAAAACCACCACCGGCGAGCCCAGGGGGCGATTTACCAATCGGTGACAGGCCACTAGCTGATCGGCGACTCGACTCGCCGATCAGCTATGGAGTCAAGCTCTGTGGACTAGCCCAGAGATGGGGAGTCGATGCATAAGGATGGTTAGCGGGGAGGGAAGACACGAGCCCGCCTAGAAGGGGGGACTAAACCGTGGCTGAGTGAGTGTATGGGATCGCCAGCGGGGATCACGCATAGCAGGCACCTATACCCAAAACGTGGTCTGACCAGCGGGCATGCAAACAACGTAACAGGCCAACACCTGACTCCTGACACCTGAGCGAGGATGCCAGATGGTGCCCTGTCCCTGAGAGAGTAGGTCCTCTGTCAAAGGGACCCGCCAGGGGGGGCCGTCGCGAGGAGGGAGAGTTCTGATATCCAGGTTTGATTGGGCCAGAGAGGCGCATCTAGCAAGACCTGCTCCTCGTCCTCCCTGACCTTGCACAGTAACTGCGCGAGTAGGCTCACTGGAGAAACGCATATTTGCGCATGCCCCGAGACTCGGGGTGGAGTCGCCATTCTCCCGTGGTAGGAGCTGCAGTGAGAGCCCGTTGGCCGCACGGTTGAGCTCATCCGGGATGTGAATAGCAAGCAGCGACTTCAGCCGCGTATGACTCCAGAGGAGCAGACGGCGAGCGAGCTGAGACATGCGGCGGGAGCGTATACCCCCCATAGGGTTGGTATACTCTACCGCCGCCGTGCTGTCCACCCTGACCAGCACGTGTTGCCCCCTCAGCACCGGTAAAAAGCGGCACAGAGCGAGAAACACTGCCAACAGCTCTAGGCAGTTGATATGCCAATGCAGCTGAGTTCCCTTCCACAGGTGCACAGCAGCATGCCCGCAACACACGGCCCCCCAACCCATACTGGAGGCATCTGTCGAAACGACAACATGCCTGGACGCCTGACCTAGGGGCACTCCGGCTCGTAGGAAGGAGGGGTCCCTCCAGGGGGTGAGGGTGCAGCGACACAGCGCAGTGACCGTCACTTGGTGTGTGCCCGCGTGCCATGCGCGTCTGGGGACCCGATTGTGAAGCCAATGCTGTAGTGGTCACATATGGAGCAATCCGAGCGGTGTGGCCGCAGCTGCGGATGCCATATGTCCCAGGAGCCTCTGAAAAGTTTACAGGGGGACCACCTTTTTCCTGTCAAACTTTCTCAGCATTAGCTCGGCGCGTTCTCGTGAGAGGCGCGCCTTTATGGTGATCGAGTCCAGCTCCAACCCGTGAAAGGAGATGCTCTGCACGGGGGCGAGCTTGCTCTTTTCTCTGTTGACCTGAAACCCCAACAGGCAGAGGTGCTGGAACACCCTGTCTCTGTGTATAATCAATTGCTCCCGAGAGTGGGCTAAAATCAGCCAGTCATTGAGATAATTGAGCATGCGGATGCCCGCGAGCCGAAGGGGCGTGAGGGCACCCTCCATGAGCTTGGTGAAAACCCGCGGAGACAGAGAAAGCCCGAAGGGGAGGACCCGTACTGCCATGCTCGACCTTCGAACGCAAACCGCAGTTTTGTGGCGTGGAAGTATGGAGACTTGGAAATACACGTCCTTCAGGTCTATTGCTGCAATCCAATCCTGAGGACAAACGCATCGGGTGAAGGCAGCGGTTCAAAACGCGCAGATCTAGGATTGGCCATAGCCCATCGCTCTTTTTTGAGCACGATGAAGTCCACGCTCCATCTCGGCTGGAGGGGCCGGCTCGATTGCATCCTTCGCCAAGAGGACAGCAATCTCCTCTCGCAAGACAGGGGCGGACGCAGGGTTGACCCTGGTGAAATACACGCCCGTGAACCTGGGAGGCGTTTCGCGAACTGTATCGCATAGCCGAGTCTGATTGCGTGGATGAGCCATTGCGATGGGCTGGCCTGCACTAACCAGGCAGGCAGAGCCCCCACAAGTGGTCCCACCTGCACGATCGCTGACGTGCCAGCGGCGGGGCAGCGTGGAGTGAGTGGGCTCACCCAGGGAGAAAAAAGAGCAAATTCCCTCCTCCCTAGATGGCCGTCTCAGGGATGCTTCGCGGTCCGTTTACCGAATTTAGCGGTGCCCTGGGGCAGGGGACGCTGGTTGCAGCCGCTTAGCCGGAGGCGCAGGTGGGGGCAGCGGAGCAAAAGCTACAGGCTACCGTCCTTGGCGAAAAAGCAGTGGATGTAGATGGCTCGGCGGGGGGGAGCGGTCATACAATCCCACCGATAAAGATATCGGCCATCGCCCTCCGACTGCTCCTTCACCGGCGTGAATTCCTGGGTGAATTCACCGATGGTGTCGCAGAACAGGCCAGACTAGGATATGGGTGAGTTAAGAAAGCGAACTTTGTCAACATCACGCATATCACCATGTTTAGCCTGAGGTGGCGTTCCTGGACCATGGATGTGACCATCGTCCTTCCCAGGGCACACTTTTTTTTTAAGAGCATAGTAGGTTGCGGAGCTCATGCTCAGTCCTGGGTTGGAACCATCCTCATGCAGCCGGGCCAGCGCCTGCGCTTGGTAGCGCTGGTAGGTGGCCATAGCATGCATGGTGAGGGCGAAGGCGCACGCAGCACACTGCGTGAGCCTACTGTGCCCATCCAGGAAGAAGGGGATGGGGAGGCTTAGAAGGTCTTGCTTTCATGCTCCACATCACACCCCTCTAATTGGTCCGGTCGTGGGGCTAAGGGATAAACCATCTCCAGAGCCACAGCCAAAGCAGCCACAAAGTCTGCTTCTAGATTCGACGCCGCGCTCATCATCCCGGAGGGAGAGAGCGGGTTCGAATCCTCATCAGACCCTGACAGCCCACCCTCCAAGGATGGTGAGGATGGAAGCGCACGCAGACCGGGCAGAAAAAAGTGCCCTCAAGACTGCGTGAGTTTACTGTGAACTTCCGGGAAGAAGGGGACGGGAGGCTTTGAAGGTCTTGCCTCCTTATATCCTCCGCATAACACCCATCTAGTCGGTCCGGCCGTGGGGCTGGGGGATAAACCATCACCGGGCCCACGGCCGAAGCAGCCCGAGAAAGCACGGCCATCAAGTCTGCTTTTTAGATGCCAATGCCGCGGTCTCCACCCCGGAGGGAGGGAGCGAGCGGGTTCGCATCCTCATCAGACAATGACAGCTTATCCTCCGATGCAGCGATGGATATCTGACCCTCTGTGTCATCATGTGAGAGAGCGACCATCCAAGGACGGAGTGCTTCTATTCACCTGAAGCTTGGATGGCGCGCGTGGAGGTGCGAGAGGTCGGGCTGCGCATTTACTCCCATTGATCTGCCCGAGTGCCAACTGCAGTTTGGGTGACAACTGGAGTGGGTTGCTCTTTTGCAAGAGCGAGCCGCGATCTTAACTGCGCAACAGACATGACATCACAGTGATGGCATGTACTGCCCGCGAGCACTGCATTAACATGCTGGACCCCCAGACATGAAGACGCTGTGCTCGTGCCCATCATCCGGGGACAGGAAACCACTGCATCCAGAAACGCACGGTCGGAGTGACGTCTTGAAAAAGACGCACTACATGACCGTATTGCTCTTTTAGGAAAGCTTTTTTCCTATATACAAACCGCTCTTGGAGGACCGGACCCAAAGGACGCCAGGCAAGGCAGAAAAACCCAGCTCGACCATCTGCCACTGTGTATACGCACTCTGGACCGGGAGAAGCTGCTTCTCGATCTCTCTCTGTAGACACAGGTTGGAGATACCCTCAAAGACTCTCTCAGAAGCTTTGGCTGCATCTTTTTAGCATGACTGATTGTCATTGACGCCAACTTTTCCTCTGTTGAAGTCAGTGGGGTCGATCAAGTTTTTGATTTGCTTTGTCCTTTAACTTATCATTTATGGTCAGCAGAAAAAAATAAATCAACAACTTGAGGGTGAGTAAATGATGAATACACCCAAAAATCTGTGAAACACCCATACACTCATTTAGCAGCAGAGGCGAATCCATCATGTCCTGGAGCTGGGTCAATGGGCATTGCTGTGTGAAGTTTGCATGTCCCTCACAGTCCAAACGCATGCAGTATGATAAATTTAATAAACTAAATTGGCCATAGTGTGTGGGTGTTTCACTAATTTTTGCGTGTACGCTAAAAACGCTATGGAATTTCACTGTGGACAAAGAATGGTTCAGTTACTGTAGGACTCAAATGGTCCATTGCATGTTCAAAAATTGACAGAGATCTGAGTTGAAAATTAAGAAGTTTTATTTTGAATGCAAGAAGTTAGAGAATACAAGTTCTGCGCAGGAGAGGTGTAATATCAACTCAGCTCTGCCCTATTGGGCTCTCCTCCATGCTTTTATACTGTCTTTCACACACTATCTAATCCCAACCCTATTGACTTATATGGTGTCGTCTTGACAGTTTGACCATTTAGCAACCAGATGTTTCTTTTTCTGGTATCTGTGTATCTTCTCTTGACAGTTGACCTTGACATTTGACTAGGCAAATGTTTCAGAGCATGTACACACAGCTCATACATCTCAGAGCTCTCTGCACTTTCCATACAACCATACCCGATAACAGAATGTGCTGTTCTCAGCAGTCTGCAGCACTTCTCTATGCTGTGCACATAATATGGCAGTTAACCCTTTAAAGCAAAAGCCTTCATGTCTATATTTACTACGTATTTACTAGCAAAGTTTAATAAAATGCTTATCCTTCAATCCCTCTCTTGGCCTCTGAAAAGATAAACACTTAAAAAATCTCAGAATTATTGGTCCAATATGTCCAGATGAGCTTGGGTCGAAAACCTCAGTGAGGAAAGAAACCCAAGCGGCCCCCTAGTTGGCTTATGGGCAGCCACCACATGTTCACCTGACACATCATATCAGACATCTAGAAAGAAAAGTACTTAAAACGTAATAATAATAAAACATAATAAAAAATAACATTCCCTACAAACCAGTGTGCTCAGGCTGGACTAGGCCGAAAACCCCTGTGGGGAAAGTCACCCAGTCGGTCCCCTAATTGACGTTTGGGCAACCACAACATGTCAGCTGAGTCAATCACACTGAAATTATCTAGACTACAAACATTTCAATATTCAAAATTTAAATCTTAACACATTTTCAAACAGCAAATTATTCAAACATCAATATCTAAAAAACACATAACTTGTGATGAATTAGCATCTGCAAAGAAGCACAGTTATTGGGGAAAAAACAACATTTATAAGTCATATTCCTCCTCTTCCTCCTCATCATTATTTCCAGGAGATACCAGCAGAGGCATTGTGTAAGGGGTGAGGCTCCATCCTTTTCTCAATTGCTGTTATTATCACCCTGTTACACAATGTTCTGATACACGGGATGCAACAGCATCCACAGGTCACTATTATGGCCACAAAGGTAGCTATAGAGATCAAAATTGATGTAAACATGTTTTTATATTTTCCAAACACACTGGTCAGCCAATCATCAAATGGGTTATTTACACCAGAGTGTTCTGCCATTGTTTTAGAAAAGGTTTTTAATCCTTCTAAAGCCCTCGTTACTGATCCGTCTGGGGCGGTATTTTTGGGAATGAAAGTGCAGCAAAAATCTTTTAAAAAATCGCAAGTCCCACCCTTCTCCACCAGTAGCATATCTAATGCTATTCTGTTTTGTATTGCCATTAATGAGGTTGGGGCCAATTGTTCTAATAATCCTTCTATGGCGTCTCTTGTTAAATTTGCCAATCTCCTCACATTATAGTGCACATAATTTATTCTATCCACATTTTAACTTGGGGTGACAGGGAATAGGGCTGAAATTATTGGGATATTCTCGAACCCGGCCGCAATTTGGTCTGCTAGTTTGTATTCATCAGGGACTCCTCTTGGGACTCCTATTGAATCTATATAGGTTGGGGAATTTGTGGTTAATTCATAGTAATATACTGTATAATTCATAGTTAATTCATAGTATAGACTGAAATGGTTATATTCTGGCCTTTAAATGTCTTTTCAATAATGTGGAGAACTCTATAGAATTCCAACTTGTCCAAACCCCACCCCAGCCGGGGTATTGACAATCTGGTGATGTGTAATTTGTCACACCACGTTCTCATGCAGATTAGACTGCTCTCGAAGTCCTCATATGTGGGTAGGTCTCTTGAAAGTCTTTTTGTGATCAGGTGGAAAACTATTCTGTCTGCCTCGTTAGTTATAGCACGGTCACCTTTCGTTTTTCTCTGGGCCGTTACTTTGTCAACCCCATATCTTTCTCTGAATTTTTTTTGCTATGCCCGCTCCAAACGCACAGTCTGCACTGACACAATGGGCTACAGCTTCTCCTTTAGGGGCTGTGAATAAATCCCCAATTTTGTGGACCACCTGCAAAGTTTGTAGGGTACTTTGTAGCTGAAAATTTTTCCCGTGTGTATGTGTTTGTGTGTCACCTCCTTTTGTGGTACCCTCACTCCCTCCTGCACCTCCTGTATTTTCTGTGGTATCCTCCCTCTCTTGGACCTGCGAAGCAAGGTCCACTCTGGTGTCGTCCAGTGATCTGGACGGTGGGTCCGCCGGACAGCACTGGCTCAGATGGTACCAAGTGTCACCTTTTCCTGCAAGACCATGACGTGGGATGTAATGGTTTATCAGACATTTAATGACAGCAGTGCTGTCTTTCTTGCCCACCGGGAAGGTTTGCCCCTCGTGTCTGATTGCCCCTTTGTTTTTTCACACAGACTTTTCTTCAGGAGCAGCCATGTCTTGCTGCTCAGATAAGAATTCTCTTGAGAATTCTGGTAGGAGAGATGTCACGTCTGGCTCAAAAGTGACCACAAACTGACCCTTTAGGTAGCCTGAGGCACGTTTTGCCGCCAAGTCTGCTGCATCATTCCCTCTTGATATTAGGTCAGTTCCTTAAGAATGACCAGTGCACTTAATAATAGCCACTTTGTTTGGCAAGATTATGGCTTCAGAGAGCTCTCTTGCTTCTTTCTCATGAGTAATAGGTCGGCCAGAAGAAGTTGTGAATCCACATCTGATCCACACAGGCAGCTCCACGTGGGCTGTGGATACTGCATTTGCAGAATCAGAGTAGATGTTGACAGCCTGTCCTTTTGAGTGTCTCAATGCATTGATTAGGGCCAATAGTTCTGCTTTTTGTGCAGATTGTTTGCCAATTAGGGGTTCCAGATTGTATGGTGACCAATTGATCATTCTGTAATTTAACCATAGCAAACCTTCTTTCACAGTTCCATCATCTATGTAAACAGTGTGATTGGGTTGTCTGTTTCAGGAAGTGGGGAGGCCATCAGGCCCTCTCTAGCAACTGCCAATCTGTTGCTGAGGCATCTGTTTTTAGCTAACTTCCTTTCCTCAAGCTATAGTTTCAAAATTCTCTTTTTTTCTTTAACAACTCACTTCCTTCTCTGTCCGCTCTCTCTACTGCTTTGTCTACATACCTTTTCCATCATCACTGCCTGGTACCTCATGAGACTGTTCCATGGCCTGGGTCACACCAGCAGGAGCTCCCTGTAACACTGCTGCCCTGAAAATTCTATTAGTAACAGGGTTAGACATTGGGTTTTCATCACATGCTTCTTCTCAGTCTTTGACAGCATATATTTATGTATGCTGCTCCTTTTTTACCATCCCAATGTTCGCTCTGATACACTTTGTTGTCTTTCATCTTCTTTACACTGTCCTTCTGTCTCTTCCTCATCTGTCCCACTTCCTCTGTCGCTCTCTTCATCTACTTCACTTTGTCCCTTACTATGTTCGTCCAACTCACTATTTCCCTCTTTTTCATTCTTTTCATTGGCTTGCTTGTTCAACAGCCCTACTTCCTCTTTTCTGTGTCTTAAAACAGCTTCCTGTGCTCTTTTCTCTTTTATTCCCACTTTTTGGAACAGAGATCCCTTTTTGTCCATACAATCAGTACCATAATGTTCAATAATTCCGCGCGTACATTCTCCCAGTTCTTTTATCTGTTTTTTCCTATCTTTTTTATCAGTTTGTGCCAATAAGATATCTACCATTTTATCCCATTGTTATCTTAAAAGAGGACAATCATATTCCTCACATTCTCAATTGAATTCCCCTTCCATTTTGTTTATTGTCTTATTTTATCCCTACACTCTCACTATTTCTCAATTCACTAAACCTGCTATCCTTGAGAAATTTACTTGAAGATGTCAGATCCTCATCAGGATAAGAGGGATCTTCAAGGGTCTGCCTCTCTCAGGGAAAAAGGACTTCTAAATACCGATGTATTCTTAAGTACTGATGTACTTTTAAGTACCGATGTACTTTTACCCTGTTAAATACCGATGTATTTACCCTGATAATTTACCTGAAAATGTCAAATTCTCGTCAGAATAAGAGGGATCTTCAGTGGTTTTGCCTTCTCAGGGAAAGGACTTTAATTACCGATGTATTTTAAATACCGATGTATTTACCCTGATAATTGGAAATATGAGTGACTTCGTCAAGACAAACAATTTCCAATTTATTTGCCTATTTAGGGAACAGGACTTCTCTTTAAATCCTAATGATTCACCCTAAGTGCCTATTTTGGGAACAGGACTTCTCCGTAAATCCTAATGATTCACCCTAACTTTCTCTATCACAACTTATCACAACTCATTCATCTTTTCTTTTTATTCAACACTATTTTAGTTAAGTTTTAATTTATGCAGTCTGTAACGTCCTGCATTCAATTTAAATGTATCAAAGAAATGAACAATCGTATTTACCAATGCCAAAAACCACTTTATTTAGTATATTCAATAGCAGAATTTTAGAAAAAGGTTTCTGCTTACCTTTCTTTAGAGAGGCGCCTCTGGATTTGGCATCAGAAATAAACGTTCATCTATTTGACAGTCTCCAGTCAATCACGTCGTCGGGTCACCAATTGCAGGACTCAAATGGTCCATTGCATGTTCAAAAATTGACGGAGACCTGAGTTGAAAATTAAGAAGTTTTATTTTGAATGCAAGAAGTTAGAGAGTACCAGTTCTGTGCAGGAGAGATGTAATTTCAATTCAGCTCTGTTCTCTTTTGGGCTCTCCTTCATGGTTTATAATGTCTTTCACACACTATCTAATCTCAACTTTATTGACATATGATGTCATCTTGGCAGTTGGACCATTCAGCAACCAAATGTTCCTCTTTCTGGTATCTTTCTGGTAACTTCTCTTGAATGTTGGCCTTGACCGTCGACTAGGCAAATGTTTCAGAGCACGAACACACAGTTCATACATTTCAGAGCTCTCTGCATTTTAAATACACCCATGCTCGATAACAGGCAGGTTGCTGAGAGCAGCCCATCAACTCTTCTCTTATGCACGTATGGCATTTAACTCCTCAGAAAAAGAAACCCTTTTATGTCTGTGTTTATTAGTAAGTGTTAACAAAGCCTAACAATAAAAAATGCTATCCTTCAGAGTCCAGTTTTGGTTTCTTAATAATAGGCTTAATAACAGCTAACTTGTAAGGATTTGGAACATGGCCTAAAGATAAAGAAGAGTTGATAACGTTAAGAAGAGGTTCTCATATAACAGATAGCAATTCTTTCAGTAATTTTGTTGGAATTGGATCCAACATACACGTAGCTGGTTTAGAACTATTTATAATTTTATCTAGCTCTTCCTGTTCTATGATTTTGAAGCACTGTAGGTTATGACCAATTATTTGTTAATTTAGCAATGGTGTTAAATAAGAATCTAGGATTGTTATGATTATTTTCTATCAGTTTGCGGAGGTGCTTAGCCCTGGCAGATTTTAGAGCCCTTCTATAGCTGGACATACTGTCTTTGTACGCAATTCTAAAAACTTCTAAATTTGTTTTTTCCATTTACGCTTCAGGGCACGGGTTGCTGTTTTGAGAGCACGGGTATGACTATCATACCATGGAGTAGTTTTATTCTCTCTAGCCTTTTTTAGTTTGATGGGTGCCACAGTATTTAGAGTGCTAGTAAACATGGCATCCATACTGCTGGTTACTACATCAAGGTCATTTCGAAATACCTGAAAGATCAGGTAAGTTATTTATAAATTCATCTTTGGTGGATGGAACAATAGTTCTACTAGGGCGATATATTGGGGCGGATCTGCTAACTTCAGGTAAACACAGCTTATATAGTAAGAGGTAGTGGTCTGTAATATCATCACTTTGATTCACAAGGAATTCCAAGAACTCCGTCACAGTTTAGAATTCAGTCAAGACCAGATAGAAACTCTCACTAAAGAAAACAACTTTTTAAAGGACTCAGTTCACGCACTTTCCACTCAGCTCACCTCCGTTGTCACAGAAAACAAATCAATGAAAGAAAACGTATTGGACTTACAAACACGCAGTATGAGAGACAATCTAGTTTTCACAGGTATCCCGGACCAAACTCCAGACGACCCCGAAAAATTAATCAAGAACTTTATGACTAAACAACTCAATCTGCCAGCTGAAACTGTACAAAACTTCACTTTTCATCGTGTCCACCACATCTGTTCCCAACAAAACAACAACCGACCGCGTCCAATCATTGCAAAATACGAACACTACAAACACAAAGAACTGGTTCAAAAACAAAGCAGACAACTTAAAGGTACAGCTTACGGTCTCAACGAACAATATCCATTATCCAAACGTCAAAAACAACTCTTCCCAATCAGAAAACAGAAAATGAACGAAGGAAAACGAGCAATCATTACAGTGGACAAACTATACATAGATGGACAGTTCTACCGTGATAAGGACATTACCTCCTGGCTTTTCTGAACGCATCACTCCCGTAATGTCATCCAATCTCTTTATTCATCTCCCTCATATCACCGGTTTTGTTATTGCACCTAGGTCTCACCCCTCTCCCACTTTAATAATAATGTTGGTACTTATAGTCATTTTTGTTTGCTCATTGTTCCATGTACATCTTGTCAGCTCAATGTCTAAATTGTATGTCTATCAGTCCAAAATTAACATTGCATTGTCATACACACACACACACACACACACACACACACACACACACACACACACACACACACACACACAGGTACAATTCCACACTTTTTCAAATACATACAGTAACATTTATGCATATGCAGTAACAAGAGACTCATATATAAACATACATTGCTATTATTTACTAACTTATTTTGTACTTCTTTAAAATATGTCACCAATCACATTTCTATCTTGGAATGTCAGTGGACTCGGCTCCCAGGCAAAGAGGATCAAAGTTTTTAATCATTGAAGTAAATTACAAGCAGACATATGCCTTCTACAAGAAACTCAATTATCAGAATCCGATCAAAACAAAATTATATCATCATAGTACTATCTATATTCTTCCCACTACAACACAAAACAGAGAGGAGTGTGTATCCTAATATATAAAAAAATATAATTTGTTCATAATACTACCGTTACGGACCCAGAGGGACATTTCATTATCATTAACATTTCAATTAACAATATCTCACTCACAATAGGCAACTTATATGGCCCCAACACAGACGAACCATTAAAAAAAAAAAAAAGTTTTCCTCCATTTCAAATCTTTCTAATTGCCCCGTCATAATAGCAGGTGATTTCAACACTGTTTTAGATCCAATTACAGACAGCTTTAACAACATCGGCAATAAACGCACCTGGAAATCTGCAGATACTATAAAACATTCATGAGTGATCTTGGTCTTGGTGATGGTTGGTGCCTCCAGCATCCAGACATCAAAGCATTCTCATTTTATTCACCAGTTCATCATTCGTACTCCCGCATTGACTTCTTTCTCACCAGTAATTCTATAATATCAAATATTTCTGAATCAAAGATCCACCCAATAATCATTAGTGATCATGCTCCTGTAACATTAAAACTTAATATAACCACCGCACATAAACTCATTTCTAGATGGCGATTTAATACTTCTCTTCTCCAAGACCATGATTTTGACAGCTATTTTAAAAGAGAGTGGGCATGCTTTCTAGAGATGAATGACTCCCCTGAAATATCTCCATCTCTTCTGTGGGAAACAGGAAAGGCAGTAATAAGAGGAAAAATTATTTCATATTCCGTTTACAAAAAAAAGAAAGAAAAAGAACAACAAGCTGAACTGGAACAGAAAATTAAAGAACTAGAAGACATTACCATAAATAATCCAACAGAAGAAACACAAGATATACTGAGAAAATATAAATCACAATTAAATAAACTACTTAATGCACACACTCAATTCCTTATTCACAGACTATGACAAGAACACTTCCATCATAGTAACAAATCTGGTAAATATCTGGCTAATCAAATCAAACACAATAAAGAAAAAACAACAATATCAGTCATTATGGACTCGGCAGGGAAACCCACCAACTCACCAGAAGAAATAAATCAGATCTTTCAAAAGTTTCACAGCAACTTATATTCCACTGAAAAAGACCCATCCCAGGATGACATAAATTCATTTCTTAGCAATATCAACTTACCTCAACTAAATGAACAGCAAATAAATACTCTTGAATCCCCTTTATCAGATCAAGAAATTTTTAATGCACTTAAATGCCCAATAATAAATCACCAGGTCCTGATGGTTTCCTTGCTGAGTTCTATAAACACTTTTGGTCTATTTTATCACCACTTTACATCCGTTTATTAAATGAATCAAAACAAAAATCAAAACTTCCAGATACCATGAACACAGCCACAATTGTACTCCTCAAACCCAATAAAGAACCAACATTACCATCAAGCTATCGTCCAATTTCATTAATCAACGTAGACACTAAAATAATTGTTAAAGCACTTTCCCATAGAATAGAAAAAATCATGCCATCCATAATTCATCCACATCAAACCGTTTGGTTTTGGGGAGTCATTTATCAACTGGATTAAAACTCTCTACACATCACCATCAGCTACCGTCATTATTAATGGACTAACATCACGCAGCTTCACTCTACACCAGGGAACTAGACAAGGATGCCCACTCTCTCCCTCCCTATTCACCATATTCATCGAACCACTTGCAGCAGCTATCCGTCAAAACAACCTCACCAAAGGAATTCAAACATTAAGCATAAACCACAAAATAAGTCTTTACGCTGATGACATATTATTATACTTACAAAATCCCCAAACATCATTACAAGAAACAATAAAACTTATTGACACTGTCTCAAATATTTCTGAATACTCAATTAACTGTAATAAATCTGCTATACTTCCGGTACATTCCGATAGCGTGGATGTGACATCCCAAACATCACAAATCCCTCTGTGCACCAACTACATCACATATTTGGGTATTAATATTTCCCCCAGGCTGTCAGAGTTGTTTGCTCTCAACTATACCCCACTACTTAAAAAAAAACAGATGACGATCTTCAACGCTGGATGAACTTACCACTATCCATCATGGGCAGAATATCAGTAACCAAAATGTCCATACTCCAAAAAATAAACTATTTGTTTTCAATGATTCCAACACAGCCCACTCGTACCTGGTTCAAAACTCTAGCTTCAATTATCACAAGATTTTACTGGAAAAACAAGACCCCAAGAATTAAATTGACAACCCTACAAAAACCAAAATCACAAGGAGGATTAGAAGCACCACATTTTTACTACTATTTTTTTTGGCAAATCAGCTTCAAAACATACACAAATGGATTAAACCTAACTAAACAGAATACACCTGGCAAGATATTGAACAATCAATCTGGAAAGACATTAACATTTCAGAAATACCTTTTCACAGTCAAACAATCAAGAAACATCACTGTTTTAAAATGCCGACAATAGAAGTAACTCTGACAGCCTGGTGGAAATTCCATCAGGTCACAAGTTCCCCACTTACACCATCTAAATAACATCCCAATCTGGAATAATCCTGATTTCCTAGCTAACAAGAAACCACTCAACTTCCGCACATGGGCAGATAAGGGAATCACACAACTTCAGCATATCTTTAATAATAATAACCTGGCACAATTTTCGCATATAGCCCAGACATACAGCATTGGGAGTAATTGCTTCTTGGAATATTTACAAATCAAATCGTCAATTAAATCAAAATTACTTAACCAATCAATCAATCTAGACCTTCCCCCTCAAATCTCAGAGTTTATTAATATATCTTACTACAAAAAATTACTCTCCCAAATATACAAAATGATAACAAAATCAGACAATGCATTAGTTCTACCAACTGCTAAATGGGAAAAAGACTTATCCATTACTCCCAATGCTGCAGTCTGGACTCAAATTTGCAAAAACACATTTTCCATGACTAAAATTGCTAATTTACAACATATACAGTATAAAGTATTTCACAGATCACATTTAACTGGACAGAAATTATTTAAAATGGGTTTCACGTCAGAAATATGTTCACATTGCACACAAAACACCCCAGACACTTATCTTCATGCCTTATGTCATTGCACTTCAATTAAAACATTTTGGGAAAAGGTTACTGACTCACACTCCAACTTAATGGGATGTCACATCCCACTGTCTCCTTCCCTCTGCTATTAGGTGACATATCCACAATAGATATAAATAATACAAATGGTCAATTACTACTTGTGGCGCTAACTATTGCCAAGAAAACTATCCTCATGAACTGAAAATCAAGAAATACCATTCACATCTCAACCTGAAAAAATTTATCAACAGAATTCATCTCCATAGAAGATTCTCTTTGCCTGAAGCCATTCTCCAACAACACCTTTATCAGTACATAAACAAGAGGGGAGGGGGGAGAGGGGATCAGGTAGAGGTTAAAAAAAAAGTCTTTAATATCAAATCTAATTAAAAATAAATAAATTAAAAGGAAAAAAACAAAACATAGTAGTTCATATTAATCTCATTAATACTTCCTCACATAATTCGTTATTTACATACTTCTTTATTTCCCCTTTTGTTCTATTCATTCTCCTTTTCTGTTTCATTTTTTTAATTATTTTTGTTTATTTAGTTTTTCCTCTCCTTTTTTTTCCCCACACCCAAGTTCCATTTGATTTAATAAAAAAAAAAAAACCTGCTCCTTGCATATACTTACATATACCACACTCACAGGGTAAGTGTGGCATGGGCATGGCAGCCTCTGCACTGCACTGGACTGATCCATGCCACACGTCATACTTTTTTAATGCATCACAAAGCAACTGACAAACAGTATACACTTCAATGCTGATTTTATATCTTCAACCACCTCAAATTATTGTGAAAGCTGTTGTTATTTTATTATTATTAGTTTTATTATTATCATTATTATTATCGACGTTAGTATATTATAGTTATCACCTTTATCGCTCCTCCTCTCGATCTTTCATTCTTTTATTATTATTATTATTATTATTATTATTATTATTACTAATATTAATAGTTAATCATAGTATTACCTAAATTCTTCTTTTCAATATTATTCTTTACTTTGAGTTTTTACTATCCGTATATTATCATTATTATAGGAAGTAAAAAAATTTATTAAAACAACAAAAGCCTCATTTGGGTGATAGTGGGTCTTTCCAGCCAGCTTTTGAAACCAATCCATTTTGGGGATGGTGGGTCATTGTAAGGTCCAGACGGCCGGTGGCGACGATGGCGACGCTCATCGGTGTAGTTGATTAGACCCAGGCCCCAGCCCGCCAAGCCATGCCCGACGGGAGACCGCCTTTCCGGGACGTCCCGCGCCTGGAGGTGCGTGTCCGACGCCGATTGTCTCTGACCTGCCATCAGGTTTTCGGGGAAGGCGAGAAAAAGTGGACTTAGGTTTTGACGGCTTCGCGGTTGAACGAACCAGGGGGTCAATGGCCAGGCTGGCTGCCCGCAAAAGTGCGTCCGATCCCGGCCAGCGCTGGTGGGCATGGAGGACGGGGGTACTGCCTCACCCAAGCGGTTCAGACATTAAAGGCTGGCCCACAGACAGTGCCCCGATTCCGGGCGAGCTGGTGGGCGCTGGTGGGCATGGAGGACATCACCCAAGCGGTTCAGACATTAAAGGTTGGCCCACAGACAGTGCCCCGATTCCGGGCGAGCTGGTGGGGGGACCTCACCCAAGCGGTTCAGACATTAAAGTCTGGCCCACAGACAGTGCCCCGATTCCAGGCGAGCTGGTGGGCGCTGGTGGGCATGGAGGACCTCACCCAAGCGGTTCAGACATTAAAGGTTGGCCCACAGACAGTGCCCCGATTCCGGGCGAGCTGGTGGGGGGACCTCACCCAAGCGGTTCAGACATTAAAGGCTGGCCCAAAGACAGTGCCCCGATTCTGGGTGAGCTGGTGGGCGCTGGTGGAAATGGAGGACGGGGGGGTCCCAGGGGCACCAGTGCCACAGTTGGTTGAGTGAGAATTAAAGTGGTCGATGTCGACGCTCACTGATGTAGTTGATTAGACCCAGGCCCCAGCCCGCCAAGCCATGTCCGACGGGAGACCGCCTTTCCGGGAGGTCCTGCGCCTGGAGGTACTTGTCCTAAGCCGATTGTCTCTGACCTGCCGTCAGGTTTTCGGGGAAGGCGAGAAAAAGTGGACTTCGTGGTTGAACCAAGGGGGTCAATGGCGAGGCTGGCTGCCCGCAAAACTGCGTCTGATCCCGGCCAGGGCTGGTGGACATGGAGGACGGGGGTACCGCTTCACCCAAGCGGTTCAGACATTTAAGGCTTGCCCACATTCAGTGCCCCGATTCCGGGTGAGCTGGTGGAAATGGAGGACTTGGGGTACTGCCTCACCCAAGCGGTTCAGACATTAAAGGCTTGCCCACAGACAGTGCCCCGATTCCGGGCGAGCTGGTGGGCACTGGTGGGAATGGAGGATGAGGGTACCGCCTCACCCAAGCGGTTCAGACATTAAAGGCTTGCCCACAGGCAGTGCCCCAATTCCAGGCGAGCTGGTGGGCGCTGGTGGGAATGGAGGATCTTAACCAAACGGTTCAGACATTAAAGGCTTGCCCACAGACAGTGCCCCAATTCCGGGCGAGCTGGTGGGCGCTGGTGGGAATGGAGAACCTCACCCAAGCGGTTTAGACATTAAAGTCTCGCCCACAGACAGTTCCCCGATTCCGGGCAAGCTGGTGGGCGCTGGTGGGAATGGAGGACCTTACCCATGCGGTTCAGACATTAAAGGCTTGCCCACAGACAGTGCCCCGATTCCGGGTGAGCTAGTGGGTGCTGGTGGGTATGGAGGAAGGGGGTACCGCCTCACCCTAGCGGTTCAGACATTAACGGCTTGCCCACAGACAATGCCCCGATTCCAGGCGAGCTGGTGGGAATGGAGGACAGGGGTACCGCCTCTCCCAAGCGGTTGAGATATTAAAGGCTTGCCCACAGACAGTGCCCCGATTCCGAGCGAGCTGGTGGGCACTGGTGGGAATGGAGGACAGGGATACAGCCTCACCCAAGCGGTTCAGACATTAAAGACTTGCCCACAGCTAGTGCCCCAATTCCGGGCAAGCTGGTGGGCGCTGGTGGGAATGGAGGACCTCACACAAACAGTTCAGACATTAAAGGCTTGCCCACAGACAGTGCCCCAATTCCGCGCGAGCTGGTGGGCGCTGGTGGGAATGGAGGACCTTACCCAAGCGGTTCAGACATTAAAGGCTGGCCCACAGACAGTGCCCCAATTCCGGACGAGCTGGTGAGAATAGAGAACTTCACCCAAGCGGTTCAAACATTAAAAACTGGCCCACAGACAGTGCCCCGCTTCCGGGCGAATTAGTGGGCATGGAGGATGGGGGTACTGCCTCACCCAAGCGGTTCAGACATTAAAGGCTTGCCCACAGTGCTCCGATTCCGGGTGATCCGGGTGAGCTGGTGGGCATGTCGATGCTCACCGGTGTAGTTGATTAGACCCAGGCCCCAGCCCGCCAAGCCATGCCCGACGGGAGACTGCCTTTCCGGGATGTCCCGCGCCTGGAGGTACTTGTCTGACGCCGATTGTCTCTGACCTGCTGTCAGGTTTTCGGAGAAGGCGAAAAAAGTGGACTTAGGTTTTGACGGCTTCGCGGTTGAACGAACCAGGGGGTCAATGGCCAAACTGTTGGCCCGAACTGATGCGTCCGTTTCCCGCATGCCTCCGGCCGTTTGTCCTTGGGTCATGGGAAAGAAGCAGGGGGTCAATGGCCAGGCTGGCTGCCCGAGGTGATGCGTCCATTTCTCGCATGCCTCCGCTCGCACGTCCTTGGGTCATGGGAAAGAAACAGGGCTTCAGTGGCCAAGCCGTTTGCCCCAACTTGTGCGGCCGTTTCCCGCATTCCTCTGACCGCGCGTCCATGGGTCATGGGAAAGAAGCAGGGGGTCAGTGGCCAAGCCGTTTGCCCAAACTGGTGCGTCTGTTTCCCACATGCCTCCGGCCGTACGTCCTTGGGTCATGGGAAAGAAACAGGGGGTCAGTGACCAAGCCGTTTGCCCCAACTGGTGCGTCCGTTTCCCGCATGCCTCAGACCGCATATCCTTGGGTCATGGGAAAGAAACAGGGGGTAAGTGGCCAAGCCGTTTGCCCCAACTGGTGCGTCCATTTCCCGCATGCCTCAGACCGCACGTCCTTGGGTCATGGGAAAGAAACAGGGGGTCAGTGGCCAAGCCGTTTGCCCCAACTGGTGCGTCCGTTTCCCGCATGCCTCAGACCGCATATCCTTGGGTCATGGGAAAGAAACAGGGGGGGTAAGTGGCCAAGCCGTTTGCCCCAACTGCTGCGTCTGTTTCCCGCATGCCTCTTGCCGCACTTCCTTGGGTCATGGGAAAGAAGGAGGGGGTCATTGGCCTAGCTGTTTGCCCAAACTGGTGCGTCCGTTTACTGCATGCCTCCGGCCGCACGTCCTTGGTTCATGCGAAAGAAGCAGGGGGTCAATGGCCAAGCCGTTTGCCCGAACTGGTGCGTCTGTTTCCCTGCTGCCACAGAAAATGCGTCTGAACCTCCGGCACTGGAGGAAGGCAAACACAAAACCCCATATTGACTGCCGCTTGAACTACGTGCCGCTGGTGCACCCCAGCTACCTAACAAATTGAGCACTGCCCCAGGTGGTGGAACTGGGAAAGGCTGGTGCACCCGAGCTATCTACCACAGTACGACAAGGTGGTGGAGAGGGTGGTGCCCTGGAGAAGAGGTGTCAAACTAGGAGACCCTTTGAGCACGGTGCTTGCCCCGGAGAAGAGCGTGGGTCCCCGGGGAGAGGGGGTGGCAGTGGTGGCCCTGGAGGCCAGGTCCTTCAGCCCCTCTATCGTGGGCGCTTGCCCCCCGGGGAACGGCGTGGGTCCCCGGGGAGAGGGGGACTTAGGTTTTTGACGGTTTTGCGCCTGGACCAGTACGCTGATCGATAGGAGCTCGTTTGACGCCCCATGGGTTAGGTCCCCGCCCGGCACCCCCCCAACATTGGTGGGTCGGCCTCTATGGGTGTGGTTGGTTCCTCCCTGCCTCGGGCGTGCTTTGAGGGAGGCGTTGGGGGGCTGTCCCTCCGCACACACCCCCCCCCCCCCCCCCCCTTTCCCGCCTCTATCTGTGGGAGAAAAAACTCAAATGGCCCATCTGGTTTTGACCTAGAGCATGTCTGCTTCTCTGCCCACCAGCCCGCCCTGCTGATTCTCAGACCGCGCCCCTCTCGCCCTGGACAAGGGGGAGGGTTGGTGCGCTCGGTAGAGTGTCCAGCATAGTGAATCGAGCCCTGGAGCCGCGTGGGGTACGGGCTGGCGCCGGCTCCAGCCCCTATGTGTGTGTGCGTGCGTGACCAGTGCTGCCTCTCCCGCCCGTCCGCATGTCCACCCACCCCTTCGGGTTTATCCTTGCCGGCTCTCGCCGGTCCCCCCTGCTCCACCAGCCCCGTCCCCCTCTCCCCCGGAGGTGTGTGGGGGTGGGTGGTGGTTGGAGGGTAGCCGCTAGTAGTCTCCGGCGAGGTGAAACAAGCTGGGGTCAGTGGTGTCCGAGATTACGGTCTGGTTCCCCCTTTTGATAAGGTGCGTGTTCGATGGGGTTCAACGCAACTGCTTTGAAAATGGGAAAAGCCGTGCGGATGGCGCAGTTCAAGCTGCCTAAAACGGTGCGTGTTCGACAGGGCTCATGCCATCCCGGGAAAAGGGAAATAAAAAGCTATGCAAAAAGCCCCCCACGGCTGGCGCAGTTCAAGCTGCCCAAAACGGTGTGTGTTCGACGGGGCTCATGCCATCCCTTTGTGTGGGAAAAGGGAAATAAAAAGCTATGCAAAAAGCCCCCGCGGCTGGCGCAGTTCAAACTGCCCAAAACGGTGCATGTTCGACGGGGCTCATGCCATCCCTTTTTGGGGAAAGGGAAATTAAAAAGCAGCGCAAAAAAGTCCCCGCTGCTGGCAAAATAAAGCTGCTTAAAACAATGCGTTGTTCCTTGGAGAAAAATCCACCAAAAGTCGTAACAACTGCTTCCAAATATACATGTGCATTGGACCAAAGTTATCTCGAAGGTATCGGTCTTCCCCTTTAAGAGGGAGGGGTCACCAGGGTCAATGACGCGGAAGTGGACGCCTCGTCCGCAATTTTGCTGGTGCTCGCCGCTGGCCGAAGATGGTGTGCCCGGTGCCCGGCTGTCGAAGGACGCCGGCTCGCCTACACAGACACCTGAAGCAGCACGCTGAGCTCTCCGTCTCGGCCAAGAAAGAGGCCATGGGGCGAGCGAAGCGTTGGAAAGTGGCTCGAGAGTTGTGGTAGTTGCAGTCCACTCAACCGACGGTACCCGTGGTGTCTCGGTTGGCGTCATCCTCAGAAGAGGAACGGGAACCAGACAGCTCGGAAGCCGAGCATCCGTGCGCCGACTCCCGCTGCAGGCTCGATACGGAGCGCATACAGGCCCAGCTCTCAGAACTCCGCAAGCAGGTGGACAAGGTCAGGTCCACCCAGCTCAAATTCACCCACCGCTGTCGAGAGTTGAGGAAGGGGGAAGAGGGGAGGAAGAGCAGGTGGGCAAGGTCGTCTCCTGCACTGCCAGCACCATCCCCCGACCCGAACCCCGGGCGAGGGGCGGCCCAAGGTCTCCGAGCGGCCTCCGGGCCTCTGGAAGCCTACGATCCAATAAAGTACCCGGACCACGCCCGCGCCCTGAGTTGAGTATGGTTATGGCACGTTTCTGTTGGGCTGCTGGGGGTATGTCATCAATGCTGACTTTTGACTTTCGTCTTCGTTCTGCAGACCTGCTTTTGGAAGAGTTCGAGGGTTTCCAATTGGGAAGCGAGCCCACCGGCCGTCTGCGGAATAACGTCGCCTCCAAACTGGTGAGGGACAAGGCCTTACTAGGCTACATGACGAAAGGCCACGCGGACCCAGAAACCTTGTCTTTCCTCAACCAGCCGGCGCGCATCCGAGCTTGGTCTGCTTTGCTGGACCAAATGGGCATGGGCAAACCCACAAGGCAGCACTACCTGAAGAACGTCGCGCAGTTCCTAGATTATCTCTGAAACCCCGCCGGCCTCTTGCCGCCTCTCCAGCACCACCCTGGTGCTGGTTCGCAGGGAGCTTTGAGCTCTCATTCGAGGCATAAGCCGCCGCGTCGTGGTACACGAGGAAAGAACCAAGCAAGCTAAAGAAGGGCTGACTCATCTCCAAAGCCACCCTGCTACGCTGTCACCGGACCGCTGGAAGAAAAATCCCTGCCCTTCTAGGTGAGTGTTCGGTCCGCTGGTCGGCGTTTCCACCACTTGTGGAAATGCTGACCTTTCCGTTCTTCCCTCTTCTGTTCCGGGACACCAGCGGTTCTCGGTCAAATGAGCCACGTCAGCGTACCAGGATAAGGGGGGGTACCCTGACATGGCTCGTTTGACAGAGAGCCGTTGGCGCCCCGGAGCAGAGAGCGTTTGACCGAGAACTGCTGGCGCCCCGGAGCAGAGATTCTTTTTGCCTTGGGGCACCAGCGGCTATCGCTAAGTTAAACCATTGGTGGTGTAACAAGGTTTGTTGGAAAAGTCTAATCCCTTACTGCCTTCTCTCAGACGGTCTCGAATCCATTAACATGAGTGTAACTTTGCGGGTGGGGGCCACCAGTGGTAGGCACTCACTCATCTTCTCTCTGCTTGTCCAGATCACCACGCATAAGACAAACAGCCTTCGGCGCGGCCCAGTTGTCTCTCAACAAGGAAGAATACAGCTAGTTCCGTAGGTTCTTGCAGCTGCGGGCTAGCTTCCCCGGGGGCTGTCGAACCCTGAACAAATATTTTCAATCTGCGTGGACCAGAATGGGGCTTCCTGGCAAGCCCACCTTCACTGACGTCCGAACTGCCATCGCGACGCACGTGAGTATCTATGCCAGTGCCCCCCCCTGTGACCCCCATGACTGCCAGCGGCTTTTACCCCAAAAAGTCTCTGTCTGTCTGTCTCTGACGCAGGCAGAGAATTCACATTCTTCCAAGGATCGCAAGAAGGTGGCGCAATTCATGTGCCACAACACCTCAACCTCAGATAAGTTCTACGCACTTCACCTCGGCCCTCTCCAAGCACGTGAGCGCCGCAGACTCTTCGAGAGGGCCTTGGTGGAGGAGGAGGAGGCAGCGGGCAGAGAACGCCACTCAAGGAAGGGGCGCAAGAGGACAGAGTGTCTCGAGTGACCCCTGGTAAATCAATTCCTTTTTGACATGGACCTCAACAGAGGGAAAGGCCTAACTGGCCTTTCTGTATCTCTTTTCCAGGAGGGAACTAGCAGGAGGACGCGGCCATGACAGCCTTCAAAGGGGAATTGCCCCCTCGAAGCAACAGAAGACTCTAAATCTTTCTAAATAAATATTATACAATTTAACAATAAAGGTCATACGGTGTTCAGTGTCTTTATTATTTCTCTATCTGTGTGGTAAAAAATAGCTTCAATTGGGACAAATGATCCCTATCTCCTGTGTTAAAAGTGTCGCGTGGGACGGCTGCGTTTAGGTTCAGCCTTGCCTAAGTCCCAATTGGGACAAATGATCCCTGTCTCCTGTGTTAAAAGTGTCGCGTGGGACGCCCGCATCCAGGTTCAGCTTTGTTTGATAGTCCATCGGGACAAATTATCCCTTTTTCAACACAAAGAGGTGCCAGGCTGGATGAGACTGTCCAGGTCTGCGCCGGTGTTGAATGGCCATATGGCCCATGGTCCAACTCTGGGTATTTGCAGGTGTCTCCCAGGATGGCTCGGTCCTTTGGGCTGCATAAAGAGGTCGGAAGAGGGATGCCCAAAAGCAGGAGTTAACTTCTGTGAGTAATGTTTTTTTTCTTCTCTCAATATTCTCATTGTCTTGTCTGCTGCAAATTGTTTCCACTTCCTTTTCTTATTCTCCTTTTCTTCTTCTACTTTTTCTTTTCCTTCCTTTTCTATTTTTTTCTCTCTTTTTCTAAATTTCTAATCTTCTATTTCTTCTCTTTCCTTTTTCTACTTATTATTATTATTAATAATATTATTTGTTCTCTTCCTGAAATCCCAACCCCCCCTCACCTCCTCACTAGTTTCATCAATATTATTACTTCTACTTTTGTTATCATTATAATTAGTACTGACCTGACTGTTATCTCCTCATTGTCCTTATTACAAGTATTTCTACCATTGTCATTATTCAGGTTGCTGTAGTTGTAGTCATAGTAGAAGTAGTGGTGGTTGAAGTTGTAGTATGGGTTTTGGAAGTAGTAGTTGAAGTAGTATCTGTAGTAGTAGATTTCGTTGGTATAGTGGTATCAGAAGTAGTCAGGGGCGGACTGGCCATCTGGCAGACCGGGCACTTTCCCGGTGGGCCGACGTACTTTTTGGGCTGGGCTGATCATCGTCTTATGATTTGATCGGCCCATAAAAGGCTTAGCAGCCTATCGTTTTTTTCTGCCTTATTGATTGACGCTGCTGTGATCTGTGACTCTCTGAAAGTAGATGCTTTTTTTCCCGGACAGACAGACCGGGCCGGCCCATGTGACACTCTGCACCCCATTGGCTCATTTCGGTATTGACATTGGGCTGGCCCAATCACAAACTCCTATTTTGGACTCCGTGTGAGCGTGCGTCGTCTGTGTGTATTTGTCAAAATAGTCGAGAGTCAGAGAGAAGAAACGCAAGGGAGGCGCAGAGAAATCGCGGGAAATACACCGGCGTTTCATTTCGCGATTCTGAAAAGTTCTCTGTTCATTCTAGTACACGGCTAAAAACGCAAATCACGTGACCACACACTCTTTGCCCAGAGCTGCAGACACTAGTTCAGCGTGTAAGCATAAACCCCAGGTGAGAGTATAGTGCATGTCAGACAGTTCATCTGCTGGATGATCTCATCTCACTATAGTTGTTAAACGTGATATTGAATTCATCTTGTTGTCTCTATCTAACAATTCTTATGTCTTTTGAATCACTTGTTCTCAGTTAACTGTTCTGGCTGAGTGCAAAGATAAGCTAATATATTAATTTATGTAACCACATACACGGATTCTGCACATTGACAGATTGCTTACCTTTATCGTTTAAATTTAATGTACGTTATACTGTTATAATAGCCATTATTGGTTATTAAAACTGATATTCTGCAAAAGAGACAGGGTAAAGTTCATTCTTTTCAATGGAAATGAAAGGAGTTATATTTAAGCCCTGTTTTGTTATAAATATGCAGTGTGAAGATGATGCTCATAAAAATATGCAGCTACACGAGGCTGTTTGGTGTCTGTTAATCATAATATCAAAATGAAACAAATTTGACTTATATTATGTTTTCATTGTTTAGATAGTGAACCAGCAAGCAGGATGAGGTGAAAGACGTTAAAATGTAACACTGTTCCCTTTGAAGATTTATCCATGCATTAGCAGGCAGTTTTTGTTATGTTTATTATTGAATATAGGCTGAGTGAATAGTGTATTGAATAAGCTAAATTGGCTGTAGTGTATGAGTGTGTGTGAATGAGTGTGTATGGGTGATTTCCAATATTGGGTTGTGGCTGGAAAGGCATCTGCTGCATAAAACATGCTGGAATAGTTGGCAGTTCATTCCACTGTGGCAACCCCTGATAAATAAGGGACTTATGCGAAGAAAAATAAATGAATGAATAGTGTATTTTTTAGAACTCAACAAATATCTTACAGTATACAGAAATTAAATTGGGATTAAAGTTTGTATTTATTTATTTATTTCATATATATGACTTTTGTGTTTTATAGAATATAAGTTGATAAAAATATTGGACGTGCATAGATAGATAGCATTTTGATTGAATTTAGTGGGCTGCTCTGGCCCAAAATGCCAGGGCCGATTTTTTGCCCCAGTCCAGCCCTGGAAGTAGTGGATGTGTAGTAGTAGTAGTAGTCATTGTCGGTGTAGTAGTATTAGAAGCAGTAGACGTTGTTGATGTAGATGTTGTAGTAGCAGTCATTCCTGTAGTAGTATCAGTAGTAGATGTAGTAGTAGTAGTATCAGTGGTAGTAGTCGTTGTAATAGGTTCAGTAGTAGTACACATTGTAGGAGTAGTAGTGGTTGTGGCTGTAGTAGCAGTAGTAATAGTTGTAGCATTAGAAACTCTCTGTAGTAGTAGTAGTAGTTGGTGTAGTACTTGGGATTTTTTTTATTATTGTAGTGGTTGTTGTAAAAGGGCACATAGTTTACCTCTTTTTTATGTTTTAATAATAATATTATGGTTCTTCTGAGTGTGCCAGTTTAGGTTCAGTTCAAAACACAATTCAGATTTTTTTATTATAATGTGTTAAAAAGTGTCATCTTGGGGGCGTGTCCACAGTTCCCTGATTTAGGGGTGTATTGCTTAACATGTAAATTAGTTTCGGCTTCCCGCTCAACGTAACAAGGGGGCGGGGCCATGAGCTCACCCGCTCTGACAGGCAGACTGAGAGGAGCAGGAGCGAGAGGATCAGCAATCAGTCGTACATGTACGACTCGGACACAGACCAAGCAGAGAGTACAAAATCATAGGTGTCTTTGTACAGTTTTACAGCCGACTGTGTGCTAGTTTGAGGTGCCGAGCTTGTACACAGAAACTAATAACCACGCACACTGAATTAACTTTGACTGAGGCACCGGATGCGCCGCTCGAAGCCGCAACATGGCACACCAGACACTCTCTGTGGCGCGGCAGAAACAAGAAGTGTCCCGAATCGTCGCGCCACTCAATTTTGAATTTTAAACATAGGTTTCTATCAGGGTACACACAACGGCGCTTCAAGTCTGTAGCGGTCCGCAGCACCCAGCCGTCGACTTGAGTGTACCCTGATAGAAACCTATGTTTAGAATTCTAAAACGCATGCTAGTTAAGATCCCAGGGAGCTTCTGGGATCGCGAGAAATGCAAACGGCTGAAGTATAAGGTAGACTCAATGAGAAGTACACATGTTTGCAAACCTACCTAAAGATACAACCAATAATTCCGATTAGAGCGATAATGTGGAGAATATTGATCTTGTGTTGAGCCCAATGAGCCTTGCATCTAAAAATAGAGCTAGGGTGTCTGTTAGTGATATCGATTCGACTCACGCTGAAAATGGCAGATGTGAATAAACAAACTGAGGATATGATGATGCGCCTGTCAATCAATATTGGTGGGCGGGGGGACCGCACTCATACGTAAAGTTGCAGTCGGTTTGAAAACCGCTACAATTGGTCCACCGTTTTTTATGTTGTTAAATTGAAAAAAAAAGCACTGGGTGTGCTTATATCACCCTATATGACGGTCTATACACCATACATGCACATATGTCTGTCCAAACAGCTTGAAAAGTGGATTTTTTTACCATAGGTGCCCTTTAATGATTATTACTGTTGTCCTTTCTTGCTTGTTTATTGTCATTATTACTACTACTACTGTTACTTGCTTTATTTAGTGACTGTCATTTTTCCTTTTGTATGTACTCTGACCTGTTTACCAAGTTACCTTTACATGCACACACGCGCACACTCACAAACACACGCACCTGCCGGTCTTTGAATGTATTGTTGTTGTTTTTTGTATTTTTGTTATATTTTCATTTCTTTGTATTTGCATTATCTCAAATTGTGTACCTTTTGTATATTCTAATAAAAAAAAAGTGATTGGTCATCTAGCCATCTCTCAATTGTTACAGTTAACATATGTCGTAGTTCTCAACCGTGATACGAACCAAACCGACTATAGACTATATAACTGAATGACCCTCCAACTATTCTTGCATATGTTTTACGCAGCGGATGCCCTGCCAGCCACAACCAAGTACTGGGTAACACCCATACACTCTGACAGTTCTCACACACACACAGATGCACTCATACACTACGGCCAGTTTTTTATTTACCCATAGCACATGTCTTTGGAGCACCCGGAGGAAACCCACACAAACATGGGAGAACATGTAAGCTCCACACAGAAATGCCAACTGGATCAGCTGGATTCGAACCAGCAATCTCAATTTGTAAGTAAAAAAGGTAAATTAAAAAAAAAAATATATATATAAATATATATATATATATATATATATATATATATATATATATATATATATATATATATATATATATATATATATATAAGAAATAATTGCAAGCATATTTTCACAAACAAATAATTTCTACTGATTTATTAATTATGATATAAGTACTTTTAGATTGTTTTGTATATATGGAATTTTTTTACACACTGTATTTGCATTATCCTGTGGATGAGGTTATGAGTTTGAGAACCTGTCAGTGGTCCCACATGTGCAGTAAATTAATATTCCTTTTGGTAATGCATTATCTTAGATAAAAGCCTTTCTAATTCTACACTGAAGACTCAAACAAAGGAAAAGCGACTCATGGTCAGGAACGGCACAAGCAGTGGGACACAACCTCCTCCTATTCCTGTCACTCGGAAACCTCTCCATCTAAAGCCCAATTAAATCTCTTCCCCTTTATGCGAGCTGACCCTGCAGGCATGAATATGTCTGTGAGAGAATGCAAATAATCAACTTCACTGCTGTGCTCACAAGGGTTCTGAGTAAGATAATAACAAAGCAAAGGCCACACAGAGCATCAGGAGCACAGATGCCATCACTTCCTAGAATCATCATGGAAGATTATGTGATCCATTCACGCTAAGACATCGTGGCTGATGCGTGTGTGTTTGACCATTATTCATTTTACAAAAACCTGGTTCACTAGATAGCTTGTATGCACGACATCAATTACCTGTAAATATGCTCTGTAAATAAACATTTGAGTTGAATCTCTTACTTAAACGAGAAAGCAATGAATTATAAATGAACACTGGACATAGTTGAGTGGAATGATATGGGTAAAGAAAAAAAGCCTAATTACAGAACCATTATTATATTACAGGGTTCCCACTCTTTCATGAACAGCAGATTCAACAACTTTTTAAAGTGCCACTAATTTTAAATCAAGAACCTTTGTAATTCATACACCAGCATATGCAGCGCCATGAAAGTCCTTACTGTTTTTAATATTTAATTTACACTTAATATTTACGTTAAAAAGGTCAGAGTAATTTTCCAAAAAATGACCGTTTCAAAAATTCATGTTTAAAATTTGTTGAATTCAATACTTTTAACATTCAAATGTGGTATATAAAATATTGATCTAAATGTGTATTATTTATCAGTGTTATTGTTCAAGATTTAAATGTAAGATTTTGCATTTAAAAATTTCATTTTGTTTTTGACAATAGACAACAATTGTTGAAATAAAAGCGTAAACAAAATTATATTTAAAATTTAATTCAAGCACCTTTGTTTGTCTTAAGTACTTTCTAGGCCTTGAATCCATATGTCTAAAATTTAAGTGCAAGCTATTATTAACAGTATGAGTATAACAAGCGGTAATGGCCTTAGAATATATTAAATACTGTGTCAATAAAATAATTGAACAGAAAACTGTAGGCCGCAAATGCATTCTGAGCTTAATTTCAAATATGTTGTTTGGTGGTCAGAGTTAATACTCAAATAAAATAAGTATTGAGGGTGATGGATTCATTGATAGTGAAATTTGATGCAGGAAATGTGCCAAGTTGTCAAAGCATACAGGGGTGTGCTTGTAAATTATTAATCTTTGCTCTTCATGTCTGCTTGTCGGTACAGACTGGGGCCTTGTATCCTGGCAACGTGCCATGGTTTCCACATGCTGCAGGGAGAAAAAGGCCCTCAGGGAGGAACCAATCATATCTCTGCCTGAAGCTGAAACAGCAACACACACACAGATAGATGCATGCATATGATCAAATGCAGACTTACTCAAGCAGAAAGAAACAACTATGTGTGGACATATGCTACTGTAAACCGAATGCACAGGAACACACATTAAGTATTATGGGTAACACTTTATAATAACTACACATTATGAATCATTTACTAAGCATTAGCATCTAGTGAATTCATTATTTGTTAAGCATTAACTCTACATTAATAAACGTTAGTAAGCAGTTTATAACTGCAGCTACAAATGCTCTATTCTTGACTTATAAGCACCTATATAATGTGCTTAATAATTGTATATTCATACTTAGTTAATGATTTATTTTTCATTACTAAATTAAGTATTGCATTATTTACAAACCAGTTGTATATAAGAGTAGTTTAGGGTTTTTAGGATCATTCAGAATGAGTTAGTAAATGATTAATAAACTATTGAAATCAACATTTACATATCTTATTATTCAGGCATATACTAATAGTTAACTAATATGTTAATAAATACTTTATTTACTCAACTTCATGCTATTTTGTGACCTAATCTAAAGTGAGGACTATTCATGCTTTATAAATCCCTTATAAATGACTATTAAAGGCTCAGAATCAAATGAACAATAATCTTTGCAATCTTTTCTAAAAAATAAAATTACTGTAAAGTTAAAACATTGCTGAATTACAGGAGTGTCAAAATACGACATAAAACTGGATAATACAACAACAACAATATAATAATTTAACAATATAATAAGATGCAATGTTTAAACTCTACAGTTATTTTATTTTAGATAAGTTTGCAAAGATTTATTTTTCATTTGAAGTTCAGTTTTATTTGTGTATCTTTAAATAAAAAGGAATGAATAATGACATTTTCCTGTTTAGAATTTAACTGAGCCTTTATTTGTCATTTATAAGGGATTTATAAAGCATGAATAGTCCTCACTTTAGATTAGGTCACAAAACTGGATGAAGTTGAGTTAATAAAGCATTTATTAACATATTAGTTAACTATTAGTATATGCCTGAATAATAAGATATATAAATGTTGATTTCAATAGTTTAGTAATCATTTACTAACTCATTCTGAATGATCCTAAAAACCCTCAACTACTTTTAAATACAAATGGTTTGTACATAATGTGATACTTAATTTAATAATGAAAAATAAATCATTAACAAAGTATGAAAGTACAAATATTAAGCACTTTATAAATATGTTGGTAAGTCAAGAATTGAGCATTTGTAGCTGCAGTTATAAACTGCTTACTAACGTTTATTAATGTAGAGTTAATGCTTAACAGATAATGAATTCACTATTTGCTAATGCTTAATAAATGATTTATAGTGTGTAGTTATTATAAAGTGTTACCGTATTATGTTTTGATTCCTACAACGACTTTATTCCATGGTCCGACAAATCTCAGACACATGCTATTTATATTTTACCACGGCTGTTTTGTTTACATCTAAACTACAGATACTTGTATTTTGATAAATGGACATATGTTACAAAGAAGGAAGTGCCAATAGTAAAATAATAATAATATTAAAATCAATATTTGGAATATGTTGCCTCACATCAAGAAGGTTGACATTTCTGTGTGGAGTTTGCACGTTCTCCCACTGATTTTTCCTGATTTTCCACAGTCCAAAGACATGTTTATAGGTGAATTTAATAAAGTAAATTATGAGTGTGTGGGTGTGAATGTGTGTGTTTCCTAATACTGGGTTGCAGCTGGAAGGGCATCCGCTGCATAAAACATATGCTGGAACATATGCCAGTAATTCCACTGTGGCAACCTCTGAAATAGAGACTAAGCTGAAAGAAAATGAATGAATAAATATTACGTTTTTGGTGTCTCGAGAATGTTTCTTTTAAGTTTCATTTTAAAATACTAATCAGAACATTTATAATACCTTGCTGAAAATGTTATTTTTAGCAGTGTTTGGGTATGTTCATTTCAAAGATACCCAGTGCCAGATGTCAGGGTAAACACTGCAAAATGACAGACAAGGATTCAGACACTGATAAAGCTGAGGACCAGTCACAAATAACAACATTAAGACTCAAATAACAACATTAAGACTCAACCAGGAACCCAGCAAGAAAGCAACGTTCTCTCAACTTTGGCTAAAATTCCCTACAAAATCCCCTACAATTCCCTTGTGTTAACGTTTTAAAGAAAACATTTCAATGTAATATCCATTGAATATTCAAAAAAAAAAAAAAAACCAACACAATGAACAAGAACAATCTAGCAATGTTTTGAAAATGTTGGTAAGGGACCAGATTAAACAATGTTCTCTTTAAAAAACGTTTTCACAATGTTTCATAAAACCAAAGTAAGAACATTCTCAAAGTCACATTAGAGAAATGTTATACATGATTTCTTTTCATTAATGAGACAGAAAGATAATTAACATACTAATTTTAACCTGTACTTATTAAAATATATAAAATGTCATGTTCAAAAACTTATTGCAGACAAATAAGTAAAACCTAGTGGTTTAAAAAATAGTGGCAAAGCATACAGATTTAAAGTCACAATTAATTAGTATTTCATACAATTAGTACAATTTGTATTTTGTGTCAGCAAATTATTATTGTTTTAAATATACCTGATTTTTAAAATTGTTTTGTTTTATTTGTTACACATGTTATACAATGAGCACAAGAATGTAAGAAAATGTAGTGCTTTAAAGTTTCTTTTTCACATTGCTACAGTAAAATTAAATATTTTAAATGGCTATAGAGAGTGTTTTGTGTCTGTCATAACGTTACTGTACATTTTGGAAACAAAAAGAAAACAAACAATGTTATTAATGAACATGTAGAATATTTTGAGAATATTGTCCTGACTTTCTGACAGAAGGCTTTCTGTGAACTAGAACAAAATACCTGCTGAAAATGTTAGAGTATAATATTTTAACAAATGGTCCCATTAAACGGGATTAGAATGCTTTAGAGAACCTTTACCTGACTTTTAAGAGAATGTTCTGGGAAGTGAAATAAACAACACGATGAAACGTTATAATAATGTTAAAGTATAATGTTGTAGCAACACTTAAAAAAAATCTGTTAAATTTAGGGAAAAATACCGGCAGCTGTAGTTGCCAGTAATCTACTGTTTTTAACATTTTACATTCGTAAAATTCAGTTAACAGAATATTTCTATTAAAAATACATTCAACAGTCTGTATTTTTCCTCGAACACATTTAACCCCTCAAACCCCAGAGCAAAATCCTCACTAGTGTTCTCACTACACTACTTAAACACTCAGACAGTGATGAAGTTAATGAGATAATTAAGTGACTAATTAAAGGAGGGTTGATAATTATTGATGAACTGCTAACAGCAGAATCACTGAAGGAAAGAAAAACACAAATAAGCACAACCAAAACCAAAGATGAAATCAACTGAAAATAAAACTGTAAATAAAGCAATTAATCAAAATAAAACAAATTACACAATAAAAATGTAATTTCTCAAGATCTCAGCAGAGATCATTAAACAAACATCAGAAGCTTTACTTATTATTGACCTTTAACTTTATTTCTGTCATGTGAACAAAAGCTCTTCATGAAATTTTTGTTGTTCAGTCGAAGTCACCATGATGGAGGACAGAGTCTGCTTTAGTTGGTCTCTTTAACTATTTGTTCTGACACTAGTTTTTATTTTGTCTGCTATAATAAATTGTGTTACTCACACTATTTGTATAACATGAAAATCCAAAAGAAAACATAATAATAAGTCTGATAAGATTAACAATGATATCGAAACCACCCTCACCTGCTTGTGCATTCATTAAATATCTTGTTAGTTATAAGTGAGAAATGAATACCATATGTAAAATAAACCACTTGACCTACAGCAGCCAATGACTATTTAACAGGTCTAAATACTAGTGATGGAAAGTTCGTATCATTTTACTCACTTGGATCTTTGAGTCTCGTTCATTGAGATGAGTCTTTTTTTCAAGTCGTTCAATTTGCCAAAATATTAAAATGTTACGAATTGCTTCCAAACACATCTACAACTAGCCCAAGGTTAATCACACTACACACAAGTCATAATTAGAATGCTATAAGAGAAAATATTCATTCATTGTTTACCTGATCTTTTGTCTATGAAGATATATTTTTTTGATTTAAAATATTGCTGAATTTAAAATATTGCTTCTTACCTATAAAGCTTTAAATAATCTAGCTCCTGTTTATCTAACCAACCTTCTGTCTCGCTACAATCAAACCTGCTCTTTAAAGAGCCCATATTATACATGAAATAGGGTCATATTTAGGTTGCAAGGGTCTCCAACAACAGTCTAATATGCATGCAAGGTCATAAAACACTTTGATGGTCTTATAACCTGCATTTATTTTTACCTAATTATCCCAACGACTCCCATATGAATCGTTCAGCGATTCATTTGTTCCCAACCCCCTCCTCAGCGCGAAGCTAATCTGCGCTGATTGGACCGATGACAGCCTGCTGCGATTGGTCGACAGTGACAGGCTTCAGCACGAGACAGAGTGAAATGCCCAGCTGGTAATCAACTATATAAAAGTAGTCACAGTGCACACGCGCTTCATAGTGTAAGGCTTTTTTCACACACACAACCCTCCTCAGAAGAACTGGGGAGATCGACGCGAGTCTCTCTCTCTCCCTCTCCCTCTCTCTCTCTCTCTCACACACACACAACGCTCCTCAGAAGAACTAGGGAAAGCGACGCGAGTCTCTCTCTCTCTCTCTCTCTCTCTCTCTCACACACACACACAACGCTCCTCAGAAGAACTAGGGAAAGCGACGCGAGTCTCTCTCTCTCTCTCTCTCTCCTCTCTCTCTCTCTCTCACACACACACACACACAACGCTCCTCAGAAAAACTAGGGAAAGCGACGCGAGTCTCTCTCTCTCTCTCTCTCTCACACACACACACACAACGCTCCTCGGGAAAGCGACGCGAGTCTCTCTCTCACACACACACACACACACACACAACGCTCCTCAGAAGAACTAGGGAAAGTGACACGAGTCTCCTGTCTCCTAGCTTACGATCGATCGCCATAGCAACGACAAACGGCAGTGGAATGCGAGCTCACAAAAGCCTTTAACGTTAAATCCGTAAACAAAGCGGCACGCGTCGCGTTTTTAACGTGGCTTACATGTGATAAGAGAATATAAAGAGTAACCGCGTGTACTGTACAAGGTTAACAACTCATCTTTGGGTAGAGACTCAATATTATCCATCTGAGCACAGCGTGACTTCATTCGACCGGCGGCGTCTGTGTGTGTGTGTCTAGTGTTTTTTCTGTGTTAGTGGGCGGGGCCGCAGGTATCAAATCTCCCTGGTTTGCGCGCGTAACTACTGGCGAGGCTTGTGTTTCGTGGCTGCGTCATCGCGAAACACCTAATGACTCGTTATCAAGGCGACTCGTTTGAAGCACTATGAGTCGACTCTTTTATAGATGAATCAATAGTTTTAAACACTGTACACTTACAGATTTAAGCCTTAGCTGGATATTTCACTTCACTTAGAGCTGTGTTACACACTACATGGAAGGGCATTTTCAAAAACCCATAATATGGGCTCTTTAAGATCTCAAAACTCAGGGCTTCTGGTAGTACCTAGAATAGCAAAGTCGAGTAAAGGAGGTCGAGCCTTCTCATTTATGGCTCCCAAACTCTGGAATAGCCTTTTTGATATTGTCCGAGGCTCAGACACACTCTCGCAGTTCAAAACTAAATTAAAGACCTATCTTTTTAGTAAAGCATACACTCAGTGCATCACCTAGTGGTATGATACATAAATGTGCTCCACACAGTTTTCTTCATCTCATTTATATACACTTTGTACAGCTGCTATGCTAATTATTCTCTTTATTCTATATTTCCACCTGGGGATACTCATTCCGAGGCCCTCAGACCTCGCAGCGCCACTGATTCGATCCAAAACCAGTGACGAGATGATCCCAAGGTTTCCATATCCTGGACCAGGCGGTATCCTGACCAGCTGCTGTGGTGGTCATGGAGGAGTGGACAGCATGAGACTGACTCCTGTGACGCTCCAGGGACAGACGAGTCTTCGCTGAGGCCCAGCTCCCAGCCTCCGGTGCTTAGACTGCAGCTCTGCACAAGACATTTGGCGAGTAAAGAAATGGTCGTGCCCATCTGAGACTGGTTCTCTCGAGGGTTTTTTTTCTTCACTTTCGCCAATTGGTGAAGTTTTTTCCTCGCCGCTGTCGCAGCTAGCTTGCATGGTTCGGGATCTGTAGAGCTGCGCATCGATGGATTTGCTCTTCAGTGTTTGGACTCCCAGTAGTGATTATTAAACCACACTGAACTGAGTTAAACTGAACTGAAACTTTAAAAACTGAACTATACTATTTCAATTTACTATGACGTTTTTTGTGAAGCTGCTTTGACACAATCTACATTGTAAAAGCGCTATACAATTAAAGGTGAATTGAACTGAATTTTGTCTCTTTGCTCAGCTCACCTCTTCATGTCTTCAAATTTCAGTGGTTCGTTCACATCACACTGACTGTAATCTTAACCAAAGCACACAGTCTGAGCTGAAAGGAGCCATGATTAGTTCACCTTTCGAGTCTTCTAGTTTTTGAGTCGTTCGTTCATCACGTGATAAGACTCAAACCTGAGGACTCGAAAAATGAACGGATCAAATCTTTTTGCCTCTAAATGCATACGATAGGCCAATTTCACACTTCCGCATTTGTGACTTTGGGTTATGGCTGCCCCTGGGTAAACTTACTTCCGGTAAAAACAATGGCAGCACAGTCAAGGATCAAGGCGTTCTGCTGTGTACCAAAGTGCAGCAATTTGAAACAAAAACAATCGTATTTGAGTTTTCATGAGTTTCTAACAAATGACCATCAAAGACAAAAGTGGGTACATGTTATTAGAAGAGATGAAGGGCCGACGTTTGCTATTGAAGAGCAATTACAGTAGTCTGCAGTCAACACTTCACTGCTGCTGACTTCATGCAGGGTAGTTGTCGTCTGAAAGCTGGAGTTATTCCAAGTCGCTTTTAATGGAACAACTTTCATGTACCTCCACAAAAGCAGTCTGCTTTTGAGAGGTCAAGATCCCGTCTAGGAGTAGAAGTGCATGCCCTGAAGACTGGATCTGCAGAGTAACAAGGATTCGGAAGTCGTCGTCAAGGACCATGACTACGCTGTAAACCCCCCTCCTGGTAAGTATTTGTATTTAAGTGTAGATGCAAAAATATACACACTAGGGCTGCACGATTATCTCGATTAGGGTTGGGGTCAATTCATGAAGTACAATTCACCAAAAATGTCAATTCTGTCCTCATGTAATGATGTAAACACAGCCGCGAAGTCACACGGAGCTGTCGTTGTTGTTTGTTTACCTCAGAGAGGATGTGTGTGCATGCAGTGAACAGAACCTGTAAATTCAGTGAATAACAGGCAATAGTTTTAAAATAACGCTCAGTTTGCACAAGGTGACAATTTTGCTCCTTAATCAGGAGCCGCGAGGGTAGTTATGATTTGCATGTATGTTTTGTTTCTCACAGTTAAGGCACGGCACATAACATGGTTTAACAGCGTTAAGAATATATAAATCAGCACTGATTTGATTTCACCTTAATGAACGTTGTATTTTTAAAGCTGCTTTATAGAAGAAATAAGGTGTTTGCAACTCTAAATTCACTATTTATTTTTGTAAAGGTGCTTTGAAAAATAAAACACATTATTGTATAAAGCCCCGGTCAGAAGCAGTCACAAATGTTGCTATAACAATATATATATTTTTTTATCTAAATTTCAATTTCAATAAACACTGATGCTTGCAGACTACATTACTTAAGGGCATTCGTTAGGATAGGATCAAACTTATAATTGCTTTTTAACAGGGATGTAGCCACGGGTGTGCCGGTGCCACCCGAAGTGGCATCTGGCACACCTAAAAATAGATGCACAATTTTTTGATGCAAAAGCTTATTTAGGCCAGTAGGCCTACTAAATGCAACATGCAATTTGAAATATATTTTTTCTCTTTTTTTCTGCAAGTTGTATGTTAACTTATGACTTAAATGAATTAAATTACTTAACTTAAAATTGTCAAAGTGTATGTCGTGAATAAAGTGTTTATCAAATGAAGAGTCAGGTGTATTTAAAGTTTTGGAAAATGGCTCATAAAAAAGGACAAGTCGCAATCAAAAATGAGATAAGTGGTATATTGCTATAACAATATTTCTTATCTCAATTTAATTTAATTAACTTCAATCTCAATGAACACTGATGCTGGCTGACAACTAATAACTATTTAAAGGCATTTGTTATGACATTGATAGGATCAAACTTTTATATTTCCTTTTTAATATTAATATATTTTCTTTGAAATCTAAATGTATATTTTTCTGCCAATGTTGCTATTAAACACTCCCTTGCCTAAACATGAAATGAAAGAACATCAGCAGTTGTGAAGCAGTGAAGAATTAATTAAATCCTTATTTTCCACGGAGAAGAACAAATCATTACCGCACAGTTGGGTGGGCACAATCAAAAATATAATTCATATAGGTTTCTTGGAAAAATAAATTTTTGAAACGAATTTGGTTGGTCAGTTACCTACTAGATTAAAAAGAATAACGAATAACTTTTGAAGTGAAGTGCTTCAAAACAAGTCCGCTATATGCTTTAGCACCTAAACACGAGTTGTCGTGAGATTGTGTTGGTTTGGTGAATAAAATAATAATCTAGCCTAAATAAAATGAAAGTTAAATATTCACAGTTTCAGAGAAGCCTATATGAAACTCCCTAACTACATCAGAACAGCCGAGTCACTTGCTGTCTTCGAGAAACGACTAAAAACTGTTTAGTCTCCACTTTCCTTCCTAATCTGCAATTGCCTCTCTGGCTATACCACTAACTGTGCCCTCTCTCTCTCTCTCTCTCTCTCTCTCTCTCTCTCTCTCTCTCTCTCTCTCTCTCTCTCTCTCTATCTCTCAAAAAAAAAAAAAAATTTCTACTAATGTTTTGCTTCTTAGACTTTTACACACCTGAAACTTGTCTATAGCGCTTGTTCACTGCTGCTCTTATAGTTGTGTAAATTGCTTCCTTGTCCTCATTTGTAAGTCGCTTTGGATAAAAGCGTCTGCTAAATGACTAAATGTAAATGAAACTTTTATTATTAATGACACATTTGAATAAGCAGGACAGGTTTTTATTAGAACAAACTCTGTTGGAAATATGAGAGCAGTGTCGCCTGCAGACATCGTGTCGCCTGTACATTGTGCGTACCAACCATGAGAGGGCGCGAATTAATGCCGCTTATTTATTTATTTTACTTTTAAAATAATGTAAATTGATTAATAAACAGTATACACTACGATATATTGACAAAGCAAGAAAGAATGAGAATAAATAACGGTGTGTGTTTTAAAGTGTGTATAAACTTGCATGGAGGGAGATTTAATAACATCAATAGCGTTTACCGGCGCAACGGATGGTTTCGTCATTAACAGTGACAAAATGTTTAATATAGGCATCTCTGAATATTTCACTTAATTTTATTTAGACAAGATTTTTTTTTAACGAACCAGTTCGTGCTTTGGCGCTGAAGCATAGGCTATAGCGGACTGATTTTGAAGCACTTCACCTCAGATGTTATTATTGTTTATATTGTAGATAACGGACCAACAAAAATATTTTAAAATTAGCCTAATTATTAATTTTATATTGTATTATTATATTAATTATAAATTATTGTAATTAATAATTTAAATTATTAAAATACAATGATGTGCTTTCATTTTCTCGGTCTCACTCGCGACAATGAATAAATGTAGCCTTTGACAGCAAGCATCAGTGTTTTTTGAGATTGAAATAAGTATAAGGGATGATGATGGGGCGGGGTGGTGCTGTAAGTGTGCGTAATTTGAATAAAATCCTGCTGGTGCCCCTGGAAGAGAGAACTCAAAATGAAGATGTCGGCATATTTGTGCCAGTCTGTCAGATAAAATTGCTTAAAACACTTTAATATTTTAGAGAAAGTAGTTAAAGTTTGCATAGCCAATGACTGGTCATATCCACCCATGACCAACTCATCTCTAAATATGCAGCCTGTTTTTTGATTACCTGACCAGCTCATTAACAGCAGCACCCACTAAAATAATTGATAAATTATGTGCTCCTATTGGGCCATGTCACACACGTGGCGGAACTCGTAAAGAACGAGAAAAAATTAAATATGCTAGACTCTCTGCGACAGTGTCGTGAGGCGTCGCAGGCATGGGATCGGTTATTGACTATCCCACATTACACGAGAAGAAACGATTGAATCTTGTATCACGACGCCCATTTGTCATTTACGAATCCCCGTGACACCCTACATCAAGAAAATCGTGCCTACATCATGTAATCTGACCAGGGCTTAAAGTGCTACATAATTAAAAGTCACTTGAGTAGTTTAATGTTTTTACTTTGATTTTTAAAAATTATTATTAATATTATATAAAACCTTTGTAATTTGTCATTTTGTAGGTGCTTTAGATTAAGCCTTGGAATACATATCAGAGCTGGAGACTAGGCTAAAGAAAATTTCACTGGAGACACCAACTGTGTTCAGTAGGTTTTGTGTGTCTGATCACACAATTCGCTATTACACCAGGTTTCCTTCACATGAAGTATTGCAGATTTTCTGGGAGTGTGTTTGTCCATCTGCCACAAACCTTATGTACTGGACAAAAGCACAAAAGATGTGTCGGGAAGCTTTCCCAACACCAAGTCCTGCATGCAAAATTCAGCTCATAGATGAACTCTTCTTGTACTGCTGCCGTGTAGCTGCTGCCCTTAGAGAGAGAGTAGTTGCTGACATCTTTGGTGTAACCATGGCCACAGTAAGCAGGACAGTCATCACCTGGGCAAATTATCTTTATTTTGTTTTAGACTCTGTTCCCATTTGGATGTCAAGGGAACAAATAAGCTCCTCCATGTCTGAGAAATATAGTTCATTCAGTCCAAATGTCAGAGTAATCCTGGACTGTACACAAATTTTCTGTGAGAGTCCCACATCTTTGACACTCCACTCAGAGATTTTAAAGAGAACCAGACCTTCAATTCTGCTGTACCACTTAGCTTGTCAGGAGCAATTGCTCAGATCTGGAATAACTGCTGCTTCATGGTAAATTACCAGGGACCAATGTTTCTTAAGCATTAAATGAGCCACATTTCTGCAACAACTTCTGTGGCCTGTACCTTCAAGCCAGATTATCTGGCTAGCCAGTTAATTTTCAGTTTAGTTTCAGTTTAACTATCCTGAAAATATGTAAAATAGTAGAAATCAAACCCACCTGAGTAATCCATATACAAAGCACAGACCCCATGACAACCACATAAAATTAACTCAGTGTCTGTTTAGATACATTTGAAGGATTCAGTGCTGATTTGTTACATTGTTCAGTTTGTTATTATTATAATAGTTACAAGTTATTGTTATTTTATGATTTCCTCAGCACTTTTACAGAAAACATTACAATGTATTTCCCCTCTGTGCTCAGAGATAGATTTGTTACTTTTATCAGAGCAGAGTCTCCTGAAAATAACAAGGACAGGTTAAATAAACAAAGTTTTTTATTTTAATAATTGTTATTGGTCAAAATAAACATATCATACAGTTATTCTGTTATCCAGTTGTTATTTTACACATTTCATTGTTAGAGTAAAAAGTTAATACAGAATTGTAAAATTTAACTGATACAACATGAAATTTTACAATTACAATAGTAGTTTAAAAATAAAGTTGTAAAACTATATAAAATTTGTTACTATGCATATATACATACTGTGGTAGCAATTTTAAAGGGTTAGCTCAAAAGCATCAAGGTGAGTAATTATTCATTCATTCATTTTCTTTTTGGTTTAGTCCCTTTAATAATCTGGGGTCGCCACAGCAGAATGAACCGCCAACTTATCCAGTATTTGTTTTATGTAGCAGATGCCCTTCCAGCTGCCGAGGCTCGATCCAGAGACCTTCTTGCTGAGGTGACAGCACTACCTACTGCGCCACCCAGGTGAGTAATTAATAATAGAAATTTTGTGTGAATTAACCCTTTACTGCAGCAATGTTTAAACCATAGATAGATACTTGTCCATACATACATTTTGTATACACAAAGTTTATTATTACCTGTGTGAGCCATGTACAGCATAGACTTTACTCCTGTCTTCCCCAGAGAACATGGTTTCTGAACTATAAGTTGACTCACTGCCTCTGGACTGACACCCTTAATATAAACAAAAAATGTGTCAACCAGGAATATTTGCAAATGCTGAAAAATTGGAAATATTACACTTACCTGTGTCCTTGGACGATGCCATCTCTATTGTTCACTTGTGCAAGCCACTGTTGGTGGGACAGATTTTAGATGAAGCTACACTAAGTGGGCTGTTTGATACAACAGAGCTGTTGATGGCTATATAACCCTTTGCCAGCTGCACAACTACATGTATAAGCAGTGACACTAGGCTCTCCATGAGACTCCAAAAACATCTGTAAAAAAGAACAAAAATGTACTTTAAAACTACAAGTCAGTAGCAATATAAAACACTGAAAAAAATGCTGTTGTACAGTATTAACACTGGAACTACCAGAATTGTATAACTACTTGAATTACCATATCAGTCATTCAGACCGTTCTCATATTTAATGAAAGTCTGAGAATTTTAGACATGTGTGTTTTATTTCAACAAAAATATTCAATTGCAAACATTAGAAGCGGTCAAAATGACCGTCTCTGTAGTTCTAGTGTCAACACCGCAAAATTCATTAGCCCGCAAATGCAGAAGCTAAGCATATTACACCAGAACACTTAAAAACTGCAACAGCAGTTATGTTAAAAATAATAGAACTTGCTATCAGAACAATGATAGCTATTCTGCAATCATAAGCCAACTGGCATATTACATATAACCTCCAGTGTGTGGGGTTCCTTATTTTTCCTCATTGACCGGTAGCATCTAGCCCTAACTACCACCTTGCTGTCGACTACATTTGACACTAAGCATGCATAAACAATGAAAAAAGTCAACATATCTGTAATCAAAAAATTTCATATAACTTATTTAGAAACTACTGTAACTTTATTAATGCTTGCTAATGTTAGCGATATGGTAGCGATAGTAGATAATTCAAAACTTACCCTGATATCCATGAATAAATTCTTCAACAAAGAATTTATAACCCTTCTTCAGTCTTGACCCTGTGGTTGAAGAGTTTTCTACAACGATTCAATTGATGTCCTCGAACTTAATTTGCGGCAGAGTGGAGACCCAGCTAGCAAATTCACGTGGCTCAAATCCGGCTCAAAATTTGGCAGTCCACTCCTGTTTGCCAGAAATGGGCCACAATTAAGCCAAAGCAATACCACATGTAACCAGAATTCAACCAAATGAACCAGAACTGACCCTATTCTGGGCCACAGTTTGCTTTTATTCTGGCCCAGATCCAGCCCACACCAGACACTTACATCCGGCCCTCATACCGCATGGAAGGATGACACTTGGGCGGTCCGCTCCTGTTTTCCAGATATGGGCCACAATTAAGCCAAAGCAATACCACATATTAGCCACAATTCAACCAAATGAACCAGAAGTGACCCTATCCTGGGCCACAGTTTGCTTTTATTCAAGCCCAGATCCAGCCTACACCTTACACTTGCTGGTTGTGGCAAAGTACAAAAATCCCAGCATGCATTGCAGTATGAATATATTCTATAGCTTATTGATGCTACAGTTTTCATTATTTGATTTTGATTCTGCTGTTTATGTTGATGTTGTTGATTTTATCACTTTTAGGTTCCTGTTTGTGAGTTTTGTTCATTTTGTTAATTGTCACCGTTGTTGAGGTTCATACGCTGATTATTGATGTCTTTGTTAGCAGAAATTGAATCATAGAATTTTTTTAGCTTATAAATCTTCATAATTCTGTGGCATGTGCAAGCATGTTACTACGTTACTTCTAATAATGGATTAAACATTGGTGAATTAAATTATCAGTGAATTAAATTATTTCATCACAGGTTGTGCTTTTCCTAATTTTATTGTTTTGTTTTTTTTTTGTTTTTTTTTACTTGGCTTGTTTGCTGTAATGAATAAACTTTTCAAGCAAAGTTCTTAAAAGTTACAGCAGCCCAAAAGAAAATTTATATTAAGAGGTTCAGGGCTATGAGCCCAACTAAAGCAAACACTTTTCTCCATGATAGTGACTTTAGTCTATGTGGCCCACATATGTTTTAAGATAACTGGGCCACATTTGCCATATCTTCTCTGGGCCACTTTAGGCTCACAGCCACATTAGCCAGAGCTAACTGTGCCAAATATTTGCTAAAAGTGGGCCACATATGTTTTAAAATAACTGGACCACATTTGACATATTTTCTCTGGGCCTAGCCAGAGCTTACTGTCCCAAATATCTGCCAAAAGTGGCCCACATATGTTTTAAGATAACTGGGCCACATTTGCACTTACATGTGTGAGTCACATTAGGTTTAAACACAGGTTACCGTTAAATGACTATGCCACATTTTTGCCAACCATGGCCCACATTTTTCCTCCATCATCTGGGCCAAATTTATCATTTTCCACATGGGCCACATTAGGTTTACTTTCAGATTACATTTTGCCTTAAGTGCCAAATCTTTGCCTTAAATGGCTTATATATGAATTTGAATCTTTGGCCCCCCTTTGCCATTGTACAGGTGGGCCACTCCAGGCTCACATTCGTTTTGTCTGGGCTGAAGGAATACCACCAGTGCCGCATAACTTCCTTAAGTGGCCCACATTCGTATGCTATGTCTCTAGGGAGAGACGTTGTAAAGAATCTTTCCATGATTTCTCAGCACAGAAAGCGTTTGTTGTCACTGTAGCGGAAGTAAAATTACTCAGCGGCGAGGTTCACGTGATGAACGACTCAGACCGAGGACTCATGAAATGAACGGATCAAATCCTTTTCCGGCTCTAAACGCATATGATTGGCTTCTGCTTTTCACGTGTTGAATAAACAACTCAACCGAGGACTCAAGAAATGAACGGATCAAATCTTTTTCCGGCTCTAAATGCATATGATTGGCTAGGCTTTAGTCTTTCATGTGATGAACGAACGACTCAAAACCGATAGGACTCGAAAAATGAACTAATCTTCTCTACACAACGTGCGCATGCGCGAATGAATAAATTACTTAATTCATTCGAGTCATTTGTTCTTTTGTCACATAATGTGAAAGTAATCATAAGAAATTAGTTATTTAATAAATCAAATTGTCTTTGTGAACCGTTTTGTAACATATGATGCTGCAGGCATTAAAACATAAACACTGTTTAATTGTTGTTTATTGTTTTATTTTTACCAGAAAAGCTTTATAACAAAACAGATTACTTTAAATCACAATAATAAAAACAAACAAAAGAAAAAGAAATAGTGCACATCAAGCTAGGCTTTCTAATAAATAAAACAAGTAAGCTTTAAATTAAATAATACTTTTGTGCCGTAAAAGCTTTATATCATATAGGGCAAATCTTCCCATTTTTAAAAATTTTTTTTTATGAAACAGCAATTAAAATGAAAAATAAATTCAAAATAATAATAATAATACAAAAGCCACAGAGCCTAATGAACTTAACAACTTGACTTTAGAATATTAAAACAACAGTGCACAACAGGCTTGGCTTTTTAAATAATTAGATTTAAATAAGCTTTAAAACAACACTGTGTGGCTTTACTTGTTGGACTTGGCTTAGGGTTTGTTAGCATTTAAAAACACACATTCTGAACCTTTGATACGCTAAGTCTGTTTCTTCTTTCTGATGATTTGAAGTGCTTCTTTTGTCATTACTTGTTGGTCGCAGGATAAAAGCTTCTGCTAAATGAGTAAATGTAAATGCAATCTTTTTATATATAAATATTAGACCAATACATAAAGTCTGCATAGAAAAACATTATTAAACAAAAAATGGGGTAAAAAAATGAACATATTACAATTACATGTCACTTGTAATTGTAGAATTTGATTAATTTATCATGTAGCCTAGCTTAGTGTTTGTTTTCTGATAGCAAGGCAGTGAATAGACAAACAATATATATTTTATAAAAGCAAATCCATTTATTTGTAAAATAACAAAAAATAAAACCACATATCCAGCTGAAAAAAGTGACAACATCTTAGTGACAATAGGACAGACTTTTTTATTTCTGAGAAAATGCTTTTTAGGTACACATTGTTTGATGATTTTATGAAAAGTCTAAAATATGATCCATGATGCAACAAAAATTAAGTTTTACAAAGTATTAGTGACTGAGGTTGTCGTTGCAGTGTACAGTGAAGCTACAGTTTAAGATCAGAAATGCACATAATAATAATAATAATAAAATATTAATAGTAATAATAATATTATAATAAATAATGATTATGATGCACTCATCTTTAAAGAGGATTTGGAACCATTTACTAATCACTACACCCAATTCTGCTGTAGTGTCAAGTAAGAACGATGAATGACTCAAATCCGATAGAGGACTCGATAGATGAACGGATCAAATCTCTTTCCGGCTCTAAACACATATGATTAGCCTGTGATGAACGAATGACTCAAACCCGATAGAGAACTCTAGAGATGAAGAGACCGGCCAAGATGGCGGAGAGAGCGGTTGTGTTGTGCTTTTGAAGAACGTTATAAGTTGTGTCACACACAGTTAGAAAAGATAATGTGATACAGTTGCCATAATATCTGGTTACCGGATGTATATAGTTTACAAGTAGGATTTTACGAACCTGGTTTTGTTGTTAAGTGCAGATTTCGGAACTCAGTGTTAACATTGAAACAAACTCAACGATTGAACTGTGTATCGCGGAAGAAATGGAGGTAGTTACTGTCAAAGATAAGAGAGTTATCCAAGACACACACTCATACTCCTGCAGAGCCTATAAGGATGGTAATGGGGTGTGCGATTCTAGCCCCAACACACCGCATAAAAAACTCTCAAAGAAAGCACGCAAAGAACAGATACAAGTAAATTTTGATCCTTCTTTGGCTGAAATACAGGACAATATCATCCGTGTTATTACTGCCAAAATCAATGAAAGAGCAGATATAACTGATGAAGCTGTGAAACACAACACGATGCAAATCGAGGGTCTTAAAAAATCGCTTGACTTCTGTCATAAAGAAGTAGTCGATCTGAAAAAAGAAAACGCTACAATGAAGACACGAGTGGAAGAAATGCAAAAGAAAGTCAGTGAAATGGAGCAAAAAGTAAACGATGCGGATCGATATAGCCGCCGGTACAATCTTCGGAATGAAGGAAGAGCGGGAGGAAAACATCAAAGCAAAACTGGAAGCAATTTGCTGTGCAGTAATTCCAGGCAGCGATGGAGAAGAAGTCCGGGTAGCGGTAGATGTGGCTCATCGTATTGGAAGAATACACTGTAAAAAGTTCTTCAAGGGTGTTGTCTATAGGAATTTATTTTAAAAAGTATATTTCTTCCAATAAATTGATTACCTTTTCTTTTTGAGTTAATTCAAGTTTTACCTAAGTAAAAAGTGTGATTGTTTTTGTAACTTATTATTACCTATCAAAAAATTGTGTATTACTAAACTTCAAAATAAATTGCTTCTACAAAACTCTATTTAAGTGTTTACATCCAAAGTAAAACGTCACGGCCCGCCCACATGATGCGTGCATGCAGAACGACATCGTTGCTCAGAGTATCATCTGTACCGGACCAGTTTCGGATTTCTGTGGAGTTTTTGCGGGCTTTATACAACGAGCTACACATGTAAGTAACTATTTACATTGCATAAAGTAAGGTTTTAGCCGAATGAGCATGCTTTTGTTGCACTATAAAATGTAAACGCGTCGCTAGGTTTCAGACGTTAACTTAAATTTGTCAGTTTTGTAGGCGCCATTACCGCCTTACCGAAGGTATTGAAACTAGCATTAATCCTAAAAACTATCGCTAACGTATGATCGGTATTTGTGAGATATGTTGCTAGATTATGTTTCTACTTAGTTTGGGTACTTTACAAAAAACATCGTCATTTTGTTTGTCTAGTAATGTTAGCCTTGGTAAATGTGAATTATTTTGTCTCAAATCATTCGTCTTAAATATGCTGGCTCTTTCCGAATTAACGTTAGCTAGCAAAACACTAATAGCATGGTCTCTTATTCTCGTACATGTGTCAGTTACAGTTTTTTTCTCAGTCGCGGTGCATTTTTCACAACACTTAGTAGACACTCTTTAAATTTGCACAACAGTTGATGCGTTTCTCAAAACAATTAGTACAAACTGCAAAACGTAGTTGATAACCTGCAAAAGCGTGTCACTTGATCAAATGAGAGTATTCATGTCAATGAAAGTGTCAGTGTCATCGAGATGAAAAGTCCTGACACCATAGTTTTTGAATAAGACAGTCAAATGGCTTTGTCATGTTTTCATCATGACAGTTTACTCTATAATTTTTTTTTGCAATGCAAAAAAGTCAGATTTTGGTGACACTTCCTGAAAATGCTCAAGACAGCACTATATACTATTTGCACAGCCATTTGAAAACTACAGTAAAGTTAGACATCACTGCATTTAGTGAGGTATCTGAGTACAAGACACTGAATGTGTTTCACATGTTTACTGCAGATGCTCTTTGCAATTCTAATTTATTCACAGCATTGTGCAAAAGAATAAACACACCCTTATTTACAACAAACATACACTTCCTTTGGGTAGAGCTGTGCTCAATATTGCAGTACAATAACTGAAACTTAACCTACAGTATAACATACACAGGTCTGTAAATCATTCATGAAATTGTTTAATTTAGAAGACATTTTCAGGAAAATAAAGATTACATTTTTTTTTATAAAATTGGCTTGACCGATTTTGACAACTAGTTTAACATTTTTGTATGTAATGACTCAAGTAATGAAATTAGGACTATTAGATTTATATGGAATGACTATTCAGTATTCACAAGTTTAGTTAATTTTGACTGACATGACATAAGCAAATTATAATGTTATAAAACATCAGAGAGTTGTATGAAGAGTTGTCCAAAAGCATTTGCAATGAGAAAGGAATGAGAAACTGCTACTATTATGTGCACAAATGACTAATTGTTTTGAGAAATGCATTAACTGTTGTGCAAATGTAAATATTGTTGTGAGAAATGCACCAAAGCCACTGAGAAAAACTGTAAAAGTTACGTTAACTGATACGTTTGTAATCACAGTTGTTGTTCCTGCTTGATTGAAAAAGATGAGGACATTTTTTTCTCGCCTCTCTCTGCAATTTATCTTAATAATTTGTAAACGTTTTAACTTAATCTTTTGATATATTTGTTTGAAATGTTTTATTTTGCTTTAATCCATTTGTTCAACTAAAAAGACTAAACAATTTTGCATTGCAATAACATCAATGATCCTGATGTTTTCCTAAACTCTTCTTTCATTTGTGTGGCTTCTTTAGAAGACCATCAGATCTACAGGCAGGAGCAGTTCATGGAGTAGGTAAGCTTTTTAGTAACAGGTGGAATTGAAGTAAATGTTTCAGATGTTTGTTGTTATCTGTCATTTAGAGGAATTAACCAAAAGTCAGTTATTAAGAGTTAAAAAAAGGAAAATAAATAAATAATTATAAATGACATCCCTCTCTATTTTTAATAATAGATGGAATGGCCTTGTAAATTATGCGGCACTGTTGTACCAACAAAGACTGATATACTAAAACATTATAGACTGCATCATGGGACATTTGGACATGCTCATGCCTTGCCTTGTATACATATAGATTGCCCATGCACTTTTAAAAACTGGAGTAGCCTCCGCTGTCACTTGTCACGACAACATCCAGGAGTTGACTCACTTAACTCTCCTCAAGTAACTCTTTTCTTTACCTGCCTATTATGTCAAAAATCTGGATTCCCTAGCGAAAAAGAGTTTTTTGAACATATTGGTCATCATCTGAAGAATAACGAGACTGTAAAGTGTGTTTTTGCAGGGTGCAATCACCAAACAAATGTGTATGGGACTTTCGCGACACACAAACACAGGAAGCATACGCCACATACTTCACAAGATTTTAAACCAGGCATTATTGGTGAAACACCGTTAACTGAACAGGAGGAGTCACTAGTTTTTGAAGCCTGTGAAGAGGATCATGTTCACAGTGATGGCAATTACCTAGGTTCTGGCTCAGATGTTCACTATGAAGAGGATAATGGAAGCAGTGTGGTTGTAGAGTACATAGCATCCCTCCTTTTGAAATTAGAAAGTGTTCATAATGTTTCAATTCGGTGCATTGATGAACTAGTAGATGATCTTCACTTTATAGTAAGTTCTGCATCTATTACTGCAATAAGAGATATTGTTGTTTCACACTTAAAGAAACATAATTGTACGATTACTGACACGTTTGTTACATCTCTAGTGGAAGAATTGTGCGAATCAAATCCACTAAGCACAGCACTTAGTGCTGGCGGTCCTCTTTCATCATTATTTAGAAGGCGACAGTATTATAAAGAAAACTTTGAAGTCGTTGAGCCCATTGAATACATCCTTAATCCAAATGAAAAGAGAAGTTTCCAGTATATACCAATTCGCCAGTCCATAGTTCATATTTTGGGTAAAGAAAATCTTAGAGAAAAAGTTCTGAGTAAAGAACAGGACCAGTTGTCATCTATTTATTATGGATCATACCGTGATGGTACAGTCTATAAAGAGAATTCTTTTTATTCTGAAGAGCTAAGAATTGCACTTGTGTTGTATGTAGATGACTTTGAAATTTGTAACTGGGTACATCAAGAAAAAAGCATAAAATCACAGCTGTATACTGGGCCTTTGGCAACATCCCTCATTCATTGCGATCCACTCTTAACTCTGTATACCTGGCCCTTTTATGCAAAGCAGTTGACATCAAAAGATTTGGCTACGCTGAAGTGCTTGCTCCTTTGTTAAAAGACATTGCCGTTTTGGAGAGTGAAGGTGTCTACATTTCCAGTCTTGGACAACTTGTTAAAGGCTCTGTGTTTTGTGTAGTCGCTGATAATCTTGGGGCACATTCAATTTGTGGACTTGTGGAAAATTTTTGTGGACCATTCATTTGCAGATTTTGTCTTGGAGAACGATCAGAATTTCAAAGAAAGGAGGTGAGATCAGGTGCATTTTCTGCTCGGACCAAAGAGAATCATGCCAGTCATTTATCGACTGTTAAGGAAAATCCAGCTTTGACACACTGTTACGGTGTAAAAAATGCCTGCCCACTAACTGAAAATCTGAGCTATTTCCACTGTGTGACTGGCTATCCACCCGATATATTGCACGACATTTTTGAAGGCATTGTTCCCTTGGAATTAGGTCTGTGCTTCAGTGTTTTTATGTCAAAGAAATATTTCACTTTCAGTGAACTTAACAGTGCCATCACACAATTTCCGTATAAATGGGCTGACAAAACTGATTGTCCTCAGCCATTGCCTACAACCTTTTCCTCAAAAAAGAGGATTGGAGGGAATGCACATGAAAATTGGGCCCTCATACGACTGCTGCCATTCATTATTGGACAAAGAATACCTTTGAATGATCCAGCCTGGCTTCTACTCATGTCTTTAAAAGACATCATTGAACTTGTTGTTGCCCCAGTTCACAACAAAGAAAGTATTGCATATCTTGACTCAAAAATTTCCGAACACCGACACAGATTCCAAGAAGTATTTCCTAATGAAGGGTTAATCCCAAAGCACCACTTCTTAGAACACTATCCTGCATTAATAAATGCTTTTGGGCCTGTGATTGCTTTCTGGACAATGAGATTTGAAGCAAAGCACAGACAATTTAAGCAGATTGTGAGACACACTGGCAACTTTAAGAACATTCTCCTTTCTCTGGCCACAAAGCATCAGCTTATGATAAGTCATCACCTGCATTCCACAACAGTTGTGCCTGCTCTAAGCGTTGTAAGAGTCACATCAGTTCTATTGGATGTACTGCATGTAAATGTTCAGGAATCAATCAAGCTTCTGTTTCCTTCTCAGTCTCAAGTACAGCTGGCTGATACAGTCACCTTTCATGGAACAAGGTACTCAAAAGGCATGATCGTGGCCTATGGTGGTACTGCTGGTCTTCCTGATTTTGCAGAGATTGTCCAAATTGCCCTTTTTGGGGAAAAGGTGCATTTTATTGTGAAAACACTCATGTCCTGGTATGATGAACACTATCGTGGATTTCATCTTGAGAAGACTGACCACATAACTCTTGTTGAACAACAAAGGCTTAGTGATGTTTGTCCCCTGTCAGCCTATATTGTTGCAGAAAAGCTCATGGTGACATTAAAGCGCTACATCTGTCTCCAGTGTTGAGTATGACTTTGTGTAATATAATTGTTTCTTCTACCTTTCTAGAGATGGAACCAACAGTCAGATTCCGGGTCCTTGTTGATCACGAGGTCAAAAAACTTACACTCAAAAGTGGCATACCCTCAACTGTTGATGAATTGGTTGCAGCCATCCAAGAACAATTTGCCATCACCACTGAAATCAGTGTTCAGTACAAAGATGAAGAGTTTAATGACTTTTTCACTCTAACGACCACAAAGGAACTTAAAGATAAAGACACACTGAAAGTAGTGCATGTTCCGTTAAACATAACACTGACCCTTGTTCCCCAGGAAAGCACCCCTGATGCCTCCAGTGTGTGCTCTTTATCAGAGTCTGTGACACACTCTGACGTCTCGGATGATACTGTGATTCTCTCTCCTTCACCCTCTGAAAGACAAAGTCCATGGCCTGCTGTATTTCCAATTCCAACTTTCTCACAAAATACTGAGCTGGCTTTGAGTCAAGGTAATGAGATTTATTTAAGAGATGGCACCCTACTGACATCACCCAGTGTCAAAGCAGACATCTTGGAGCGCCTGGCAGAGGCCATGTTTTGCTATACAGCATACCCCAATGATGCCCAGAGATCTGCAGTAGCACAGGCACTAATAGAAAAGCATCCCTGTTTGAAGGAACCGGGATCTTTTAATGGAATTTATGGGTGGCAACAAAGCCTGAAATACAAATGTGGAAACTATCGTACCAAACGCAAAGCATTGGGAAGTCCTGAACTCCTGATAAACTCAATGAAACACAAGGTGGGAGATGAGAGAAAACCTGCTAAAAACATCAAAAAACCAAAGAGGGCAGAAGTAAATTACCTGCCTCAGCACCCTTCAGGTGATACAGATAGCAGCCTTGAGAATGTGAGACTTGAGTTAATTGAAGCCAGCAAGAAAAGGGATGTCAAAAGCATAAATGACATGATGGCCAGGACGTATAGCTGGAGAAGAATGTAAGTGGTTGCCCAGTCCCCAGATGTACCAAAATTGAAAGAAAGATGGCCTGCCCTCTTTGAACCATTCCAGGTAAATGATTTATCACTGACATGATGCTCACTCAGTTTTTGTTTAAAGGAAAATTGTGAACAAAGTTGCTAGAATGTGATGCTAGACACTCATAAGGCTGTTTAAGACTGAAAGGTTGCCAATTAATTACACATCTTAAGTGTTCCAAATAACAGTCAAACAATTGATGTATTACAGATAAATGAAGAATTCCGAAGGTGTACTGCAGTTCCACTAGAATCAATGTTTATGTCCCAGCTGGACAAGTACACTCCAAAACTTCTTGACCTGTTTAGTGCGAAGGGTGGAGCAGCTGGTCAACGCATCAAGAACTTGTTATTGGAACTGATACAGGTGAGGCAAAAGTGGTAACAGTGTTGCAGATGCATATTAATGCCATAAGTTCTTTTATTTACTTGTCTTGTGAGTAAATAATAAAAATATTTTTAATTAATCCTAATAAATTAAAGATAAATAAAAAAGTGTGTGTGTGTGTGTGTGTGGGTGTGGGTGTGTGTATGTATACACAGTTGAAGTCAGAATTATTAGCCCCTCTTTAAATGTTATTTTCTTTTTTAAATATTTCCCAAATGATGTTTAACAAATAATATTTTTTTCTTCTGGAGAAAGTCTTATTTGTTTTATTTCGGCTAGAATAAAAGCAGTTTTTAAATATAATCAAAATTATTAGCCCCTTTAAGCTATATTTTTTTCAATAGTCTACAGAACAAACCATCATAATACAATAACTTGCCTGATTACCCTAACCTGCCCAGTTAACCTAATTAACCTAGTTAAGCCTGTAAATGTCACTTTGAACTGTATAGAGGTGTCTTAAAAATATCTAGTCAAACATTATTTACTGTCATCATGGCAAAGATAAAATAAATCAGTTATTAAAACTATTATGATTATAAATGTGTTGGAAAAAAAAACATATCTCCATTAAACAGAAATTGGGGGAAAAAATTAAACAGGGGGGTTAATAATTCTGACCTCAACTTTGTATATATATATATAAAGCTCTAGTACAGAACCACACTGATAATGGCATTGTACGTTTGTAGTTGTATTCCCTGCAAGAATCAATTTTTCATTATTGACTTACCAACTATAGGATCCGAGTACATCTGTGGTGAAGAAAAGAGACGTGACTCTGAGATGCCTCATTGAATACATGGGAGATAGTGGGCAAGAGCTCATCTCTGACTACATTGTAAGTATTGTTTAAAAAGCATAGTTTGACTTTTTCAATATCAATCTCATGTCTCTCTGAGATATCGTACGGGACTAGAGTTAGGGATTAGCTACCATGTCTAAAAACAAATATTGTTACTGTTCAAAACACACCTACAAACACCCAGATGTATGTGCAGGAACCAGGGTCCCAAATTAACATTTTGGTTGTCCAGTTGCTTGTAGACTTGATTTAAAAAAACACTGTCATATTTTTCAACTGCAAATCCTTGTTTTACATTTTGCAGTGTTTTTTCGACTTTTAGAGTCATAATCATCTGATGATATAACTGTAAGAGTGGCATTTTCAGTTTTGACACTTATTGTTCTGTTTATTCTCATACAGGGAAAAACGGAGAGCAGTGTCCATGAGGACTTGAACATGCGCAATATGCAGATATATGTCTGCTGTGAACCAGATGCAGTGGGCATCATCATTGAGGGAATCCCGGTGCTTACTGATCTTGGAAATCTAGCCAGGGCATGTTGCTTTCTTCTGGGGATGACATATGCTCTGAACTTGCAGTATCCACCACAACTTTGCAAAACATTTGAAGTGTTCCAAAGACTTTTTGTGGGACTTGACACACTGCGCCCAAAGCCTTCCTCCCGATTCATGACACTCAAAAACAAACTTCTGAGTTAGTTGGTCAACTGCCAGCCTCACACTAAATGGCAATCTTGTGTTTTTATTGTGTTTTTATTGAGTCCGGAAGATTGTTGTGAATGTTTAATTGTTAATTGGCTGAGATTCAGAAGTTCTGTTTCTTTGCTGCTTCACTCTTGTTCGATGGGCTGTTTAACTAAAAGCAATGTGGTAGTCAAGCACAGACTTCTTCAGTTCCTGGATAAGTGTCCAGCTTTGTTATGTTAAATACTGAGGTCAGAGGCCCTTTATTTTATTTTATTTCACTTTCAAATGTTTTATTTCAATATAGCACAGATTGCACTTAAAACATGTTCTGTTATTAGTTTAACATGTTTTAATATATGTTACATGAAAATGTACTGTACTGTACACACAAGTCAGGCCGTTTATGTAAATTGCTCAGGTCAAGAGTGACTGTACTTTAATGTCAGTGTTAAGAGGACACAGATTGCACTTTAAAGGGGTTCTATGTTGCACTTAAAGATGAGAAGTTTCTGTAATTTGTAATTGCAGACACTGCATCCAATTGTTTGTATATGGCAACTGTTATAGAGTAATAAACGTTGGAAACTAATATCTCTTTCTTTATTAATTAAAATTATGGCAATGCTAACTAATTATTTCAATTGGACTGAAGAAAAAAATTTCTAAATTAAAAAGTAAAAAAATTATTTAACTAAAATCAAAAAGTTTAATTTTATATTTTAAATGTTACTTATTTTAATTAAGTATGATTTGGTACATTTACTGAGCTTTGTCACATTGGTTAAACTCAAATATTTTGCTTTATATTGTAGACTCTACTTAATTTTTTTGCATACAGTAAAATAAATAATATTGATTTTTACCTAATTAAAATAACAAGAAGTTCACTAAACTTACAAAAAGTAGTTGGAAAATGTTGCCTTAATTTTTTTGAGTAAGATCTAAGTAACAGTTTTTACAGTGTAGACAGCGGAGGAAAGAACAAGTTTCCAAGGCCAGTGATTGTCAGATTTACGTCTAGATCAGCAAGAGACACTTTCTGGAAAGGCGCCAAGAATAACAAGTTCCTCAAAAGCATGAATCTTCAGGTGAAGGAAGACCTAACAGCTGATGACAGGGCAACGCGTGCTCGTCTGTGGCCGTTTGTAGAACAGGCAAGGAAAAATGGGGAGAAGGCTACTTGGCAGGTAACAAAGCATTTGTGAACGGAAAAGAAATCAAAGGCTGAACATTTAGTGACTCAAGTGTCTTCAACAGTATAGTCAGAGACTTGAGATATTGACTGTTAATTTGTTTTACATTCTTGAATTACTTCTGAAATTAAGAGAATATGGGTTCATGTACTTATTGTTGATAAATGCAACACGTAACCTCAGTGGGTGACACTTTATGTTCTTGTTAGAGCACTCAGCTAACGTTAATTTGTTAATTGGTTATTGTTCATGTCAATTTCAATTTTTTCGATTAATGCCAGAGGTATAAGAAACCAGCTGAAAAGAAAATCTTTATTTTTGTTTTGTCAGAGTAAAAGTGCAGATTTTTATTTTATTCAGGAGTCTCATGCTTGTGAAGCAGATGTAAACTTTTGGAGGAATCAGTGGGGGAATGATGTTTGGTTTTCATTTGGTACTAACCAATCTGCTGGGGTACTCATATTAAAAGGTCAATTTAAAGGTCAAATTCTCAGTAAGCAAATAGATACGGAAGGAAGATGGTTAATTTTAAATGTTAGTATAGATCTTTCACAATTTATTATAGTTAATGTGTATGCCACAAATAATAAGCAAAGGAATAATCATTTGTTTACAACAATTGAGAGCAAAATTAATCAAATAAGCTCTAAATTTCCTTATGCAACAATAATTTGGGGTGGGGATTTTAATACTGTTATGGATGAAGAAATTGATCGTTGGCCCCCCAAAAATAATGAAAAAAACTGAAAAAACTATGTGCAAGAATGGATTTATTAGATATTTGGAGATACACTCACCCAGATCAAAGAATGTATACTTGGACTAATAATGACCTGACTAAACAGTCGCAAATTAATTTCTGGTTAATCTCTGCAATCAATAAAGATGATGTTGAATTAGTGAAAATTGATACTTCGGTATTAACAGATCATAAGGCTATAATGATTAAAATAAACAAAGATGGCAATAGAATAGCAATCCCTAAATAAAACCTTGTTAGAGAATGAATGGTTTAAAAAACAGTCCATTGATATTATACAAAAATATTGGGAAAAAGCATGTATTGTTAATAAATTTGGTCACAATTGGGAATTAATGAAATTTGAAATAAGAAATATAGCCATAAATATAGGAAAAATATTGCTAAAGTTAAAAAAGCAAAAGAAAACAATTTAATTTAAGAAATGTTGAAATTAACAGGTAAAAAAAATCTAACAAATGAAGAAATCAAACAACTAACTTCCTTACAGCTACAATTAGATACAATCTATTTAGACAAAGCTAAAGGAGCCTTTGTAAGAAGTAGACAAAAGTGGATTGAACAAGGAGAAAAAAATACTAAATATTTTTTTAATCTAGAAAAACGCAATAATGAAGTGTCATCTATGTGTAAACTCATGATTAATAACAGAATATGTAAAAGTAATAAAGAAATTGCTGAGTATGTGACACAGTTTTATAAGAATTGATATACTTCAGACCCTTACAATGAAATAGAAGCTGAATTGTTATTAAGTAAAATATCTGATACAACAAGAATTATACAAGAAGACTTTAAATTACATTGTGACCAAGATATCAATTTAGAAGAGATTAAAAAATGTATTTTGGGATTGAAGGATAATAAATCTCCAGGAAACGACAGATTGATTAGTGAATTTTACAAGATGTTCATAACACAGTTATCTCCTTTTTAGTTGCCATGTTTAAAGAATCCATTGCTTGTGGGGAACTACCTGCAACTCTTAAACAAGGTCTTATAACAATAATCCCTAAACCCAATAAGGATAAACTTTATATAGATAACTGGAGACCGATTACTCTTCTGAATAACAATGCAAAACGTTTTGCTCTTGTTTTTGCTAAAAGATTGAAAAAGGGTCTGCAGGAGATTATTGAAGAAGAACAATCAGGTTTTATGACTGGAAGACATATCAGTAATAATATTAGGTTAATTTTAGATATGATTGATTATAATTATTATATACCAAATGATTCTTTTATTTTATTCATAGACTTTTATAAAGCATTTGATACTGTAAGTCACGAGTTTCTGTTTAGATGCATTAAACATTTTGGTTTTGGTGAAAACTTTGAAAAAGCTGTTAGAACTATCTACAATGGATGCAATAGCTCAGTTAAATTATTTGCAGGTACAAGTGGTAGATTTGAGATTAATCGAGGTATACAACAGGGTAGCCCTTTATCTCCATTTTTGTTTTTATTAGTCACACAAATTATGGCCCTATATATAAAAAAAGCTGATTTTGAAGGTATACGCGTATTTGAAAAAGAATTTAAATTGTCCCAACTTGCAGATGATACTACTATTTTTCTTTAAAATAATTTAGAAATATTAAAAGCAGTTAACTGTGTAAAAGAGTTTTCCTTAGTTTCAGGTCTTAAAATGAATATTAATAAATCTGTGTTATTTCCAATTAAAACATGCAATTTGACAGAATTACATAGTATCCCTATTAAACATACAGTTACATATTTATGGGTTGTCATTCATAAAGAAGAAAATGAACGCAATAAGCTTAATTTTCAACCCATAATGAATAAAACTAAGACTAGATTTAATATCTGGCTTCAAAGAAATTTATCCCTGAATGGTAGGGTTTTACTGTCCAAAGCAGAAGGGATATCAAGATCTGTATATGTGTCTTTAGCTCTAGAGATGCCATCAAATGTATAAAAAGAATTAGACAAAATACTATTTAATTTTTTATGGAGAAATAGACATCATTATTTAAAAAAGGAAATTATGTGTAAACAAAAATGCAATGGTGGGTTATCTGTGTTAAGTTTTGAAACTTTAAACAATACATTCAAAATTAATTGGTTAATTAAATTCATGAAAGAAAAGGACAGTATGTGGTATACTTTTCCAAAACACATATTTGACATGATGGGAGGTATAGAATTTCTGTTAAGTTGTGATTTTAAAATTGACAAACTTCCAGTGAAATTAGCTAAATTTCACAAACAAGCTTTATTGTCCTGGATGCTGGCATTTAAGCACAATTTTTCCCCAAACAAGTATATTATTTGGAATAATAGATGTATTCAATATAAAAACAAATCTCTCTTCTTCCAAAAATGGTATGAAAATGATATTATATTAGTTAGACAACTTCTAAATTTAAATGGAAATTTATTGTCTTACAGTGAATTTTTAGATAAATTTGGTTTTCCAGTTACTCCAAAAGAGTATGCTATTGTATTTGATGCCATATCTCAGCAGCTTCTTCATTTTATAAGAGCGTATGGAAATAAATCTTTAGAAGGAAAATATGTTCAGAAATTTTTTTTTTTAGAAGATATTGATATTATTAAACAAAGCTATACTAATAAATATATTAGAAATATTTTAACAGGTAATACAGTTATATATAATAATTTAAAATGGACCAATGTATTTATAAATATAAATTGGAAAAAAGCTTGGCGTTCTTATGAAACATATTGTATAAATAACAAAGTAAAAGAAGTTACATTTAAAATTTTACATAGTATATATCCAGCTAAAGAGGTTTTAGAGAGATTTAATTTGGATATTGATTATTCCTGTGATTTTTGTTGCATGGAAAAGGAATCTATTGTCCACATGTTTTGTGATTGTATATACAAAAGGATTTTCTGGGTGGATGTGGAAAATTTTCTTAGAAGGAAAACAAATATTGTATTCAAGTTACAAAAATTTGATATTTGCATTTATTATGTCAACACATGCAAAAAATTTACCTTTCTAGTACAACTTTTTATTATTATGGGAAAGTTTCATATACATAAAAAAAATGGACTGGATCAAAGCCAAATTTTGTTCATTTCCTTCAAGAGACTAAGGACTACTGCACACGTTTGGAGAACATTGTTAATAAAAAAGCAAAACAAGCAAGCAAGACATGTAAAATTCTTAAAGAATATAAGATTTTCAATTACTGAATGTATATATATATTTACACTCTGGCATGTATTTTTTGTGTATAGTACTGTATAATTCTTACTTGTTGTTAATAAAAAAGTAAAAAAAAATATATATAAAAATAAAAACTCTAGAGATGAACGGATCAAATCTCTTTCCGGCTCTAAATGCAAATTATTGGGTTCTGCCTTTCTGTGCTGAACAACTCAAAATACTTGAAAAATTAACGTGTGCATGCGCAGATGAATCACTCCCTGAGAGGACTCGTAGTTCCCGAGTCATATTGAAGATTCGTTCAAAATTAACGAATCGTTTAAGAACAACCCATCACTACTAAATACACCATTCAAAATGAGAATAGGGTTGTTTGAGATGGCCAAAATCTGCGCAGAATGGATCACCGGTGATCACCACAAGATGCATGCCGGTTAGAAATGTGTCCTAGTTGCACTAGCCTCGCTCGGATGTCACGCTGACCTGCGCCAAAAAACTCTCGCGACGGCAATGCGGGTTCCTCGAGAAGGGTGATCCTGCACAACTGGAGTGGCTGCACTTTCAGGATCGTACTTTTAGGACCGCATCATTAGGACCCTAGTTTTTTGTGACATCGCCACCTGCCGGATTAGATCATAGACGCTCTAATAAGATGGACGACATGGATGGCAAGAATAATGTGAGTACCGATTTTCTATTAGGTTTTATTGTAAACTGTAAAAGTAGGTGTTTATTTAGTACTGTTACTGTTTTATACTGTGCAAAGTTTATGCAAAAATGCCCGATTAGACCGCACGATTTATCCCAGTTTCAAGGGTCTCGGACAAAAATTGTGGAAAGTTATGATACGATATGCAACGATTTTTTTCCAGAAGAAGAAAATCTAATAATAATAAGTGTGGAGAAGTTTACACAGCTAAAATGAGAGCTGCTAACTATGAATCACTTATTCCCACGAATTGGGAATACATTTTCTAATTGTATTAAATATTACGACGTTCTCAATTCGTGGCCATGGTTTAATGAAACTGTAGATTTAATGGCGTGTTGACATAACGGCTTATAATCTTAAAAAGTACGTTGATGTGTGAGATGTTTCAGATTTGCCTATATTTTTCTGTTAAAGTATGAAAACGTCTTCTACTCATTGTTTTATCACATTAGCCAAGTATAAATCAGGCCTTGACCATATAGAGTCTTATTATCATGTATTATGTCTACACATTAATATCTATGTTTATTGTGTAGGCATGTTAATGTCTATCTACCTGGCCAATATGAAGTGATGGCAGAGAGAGGAATATGGGGCGGTATGTGTCAAGAAATTTGATTGATGACGGCCACGCCCCTTTTAGGCGGGACTTCCGCCCCTTTTTAATATACATTTAATAATTCCGGTAATTAGATTCTTATCAGTTTAATTAAAATAATAATTCCGGTAAATAGATTCTTATCAGTTTAATTAAATGTATAATTCCTGTAATTAAATTATAATTCCGGTAATTAAATTATAATTCCGGTAATTAAATAATAATGCCGGTATTTATATTCTTATCAGTTTAATTAAATTATTATTAATTCCTGTAATTAATTCTTAATTGTAATATTAATTAAAAAATAGATATTATAATATTATTAATTAGATTTTAATCAAATGAAATAAAATATATCAACCGTTATTAAAACCATATTTTAATTATTGTACTACATTATATTATATTTTAAATATTGTAATACATTATATTATATTTTAATTATTGTAATACATTATATTATATTTTAATTATTGTACTACATTATATTGTATTTTAATTATTGCAATAAACTATTATAATTATATACTATTATACACTATTATGTTATACTAATATATTATTATTTTTATAATTAATAAACTATTAGTATCTCCCATGTGGTCTTGCCTGCTCTCTGGTATGACCATACTGGCTCTGTGTGTGTGTGTGTGTGTGTGTGTGTGTGTGTGTGTGTGTGTCTCTGGTACGGGTGTTGGGCTGGGTCTTGGTAATTTGAAGACGGTTGAAGACTGCTTGTGAAAGATAGAAGACATATCTGATGACTGTTACAACATATTTCCTATATGGTGTTAGGAGATAAGGAAAAATTGTTGGTCGTTAGACCACAACCAGTCAGATGCTTCAGAACGATAGAATGATGAGTCAATCTTTGTCCTAATGTTAAATAATGATAGGAAATTGCTGACATGACATACAACTGCCAGAACGTGGGGTGTGTCATCTGTAGATGGTATCGCTCTATGTGTATATAAATATATATATAGACCTAGTAACACGGTGACTGTTATGTCAAAGCCATGTCGGCCTTCGAAGTAAGCGCTTTTAATAAACGCAAACGTTCGGTTACAGGGCTATTGTTCAGTGTGGTTCTTTCCGGCTGTTTAGGCATCTGTGAGTGTGTGTGTGTGTGTGTGTCTGTGTGTGTGTGTGTGTGTGTCTCTGTTTGCGTGTGAGAGAGGGTGATTGATCAACATAGGCGAATATTTAATTACCATGAATATCATGGTTGTTTAACTTTATTTTAAGGTTATAATAAACGATTAGCTATGTTGAATGACCCATTTCTAATGTAATATATCTCATACAATTTTTTAATCTATGATGCAGCCTGATGATTATTCCCGGTTAAATGTTCAATCACAAATAATTTAAAATCCTACACATACATATTATTTTGACACAATATAAATATATTGATTCATACTGTTTAAATTTTGAATTCACGACATTGTATTTAATGAATCTGCCTTTATTATTGCTCATTAATAGGTTTTCACATTATTTCACATATATTTTAAGACAGGCAAAGGATCACCAGTAACGTCATTTTAATGATTGCCGCGATCACATTATGCTTACAATAATAATATGGTATACGACAGAAAATCTGTATTGACCGCCTTATTTTAGTCTATTTAATTTTATTTGATATTAACATTAACCACCAATATACGTTTCTGTGAATTTGGCTGTCTGTTATGCGAATCAACAAACACCCGCACGACACCTCGGTCAGATTTCCGCATCGCAGCTTGAAGCGCCAGCAGGTCTCGGTGATAAGGTAAAAGGTGTTTGTCTGCTGTAATAAACAACGGTATTTTCCAGAGAGATCTGTGAAAACAAACAGCGGGTTGTTCCGCGATATCCTTTTGAAGTTGAAAAGTGACCTGCGGTCCTGGCATCTCTGAGCACAAACATAGACCTCTAGCACCATCTAGTGGATACTCGACAAATATGTATTTATCTATTTTTATTTATTTATTTTGTTTAACCCGATTAAATGATATTGAAATGATTGATATTTAGCATGGTCTGAATAACAAACGTTTATATTACGTCAATGTACATTCAATAGTCTAAAACACCGTATTAGTTACAATAATCATATTAGATCTTTTATCCAAACACAACTGATATTTTAATTAAAATTACAAGACATTTATAACATCATTAAAACAGTAATATTACAATTAAAACTGTTTCTGGATATTTATTTATAGATTTTCCGGTTACAATAATAGATATTATCAATGTTTTTATATTTCATGCATATATAGTTAAATGTTTCGTTAAAGATATGTATATATCCAGCTTATTTCATTACGATATACATGGTTTTAACGATACTCATTAATAAATCAAATAATTTATAAACTACCTGGTCATATAAAGGTTGTTTATATTTCTATTTTACTATTTTCTATATATATATATACATATGTGTGTTTCTTAAAGTAAGACTTTCATGCCTTTTTTATTGCTCCTTATCGTTCTCTGGCACCTGGTTCAACCCCCCATCTTTTCTTACTTAAATACGACGGTCATTACGAGGGTCACCCCACAAAATCTATTCATCTGGACAACACGCGGTCGAAGTAAATCGTCTCCTTGATCAACTCCTCTACAATACTCTTTTTAGGAGATATGGCTTGTCGTAAGTAAAATACTATTATCATGTAATTCAATATTTTTGTAATACTTCGTCGGCCAAACTGCATCCTGCAATATTTTCAATCTATCAGCTTTTATGTTACAGAATTAAATTCTACAGAGACTGCTGCTTTTGATGCCATCAACCAATACTGTGAGTAAATATTATTTTATATGGTTATTTTACATGTTTTATAATCGTTTGTTTTTAATTCATACATTTCTGCTTTATCACGTAGTGCATCCTCGGCCCACTGCTGATAACCTGAGTCAAGAAGGTAAATATTTTATTTAAATGAATTAATCTTGGTCCATTGTTACAGTGCGTGGATTCGAACCTGGATTGAAAATGCACGTGGCTCGGAGACGAGCGCTTTACATACAGGCCACAGCATTTGGACGTATAATCAGTGCTCTTTAATGTCTGTAGAAGGGCTCTGCTTAATAATAATAATAAATAATCTGTTATTAATAAATTATTTTCACTTTTCTGATTTAGATCTAATTGAGGTTATTGATTTAACCATAGAGGATGAACAAGAAGCGTCCGAGGTGGTTCAAGCATCATCGGTGAGCTCCACGCGACCGGAAAAATAAGCCTTGATTACACCCCTGTTTTAAACAAGAGACGGATAATTTATACACGCGTACAGGAACAGCAAACTGAATACGACGGTGGTGATGAAGACGAAGTGGATTTAGGTAATGTATCATCTTGTTTTATACGGTTTAAAGTTATGTCGTTTATTACTGGTGATTTGCGTGTGCGTCTACGCGGATGTCCCAAGCGTACACAGCCGTACACGTATGTTTCGTGCACGAACACTCTGAATGCTTAATTTATTAGCTTAATTTTTATTTGCTAATATGTACTAATATCTGTTTCTTCTGTAGTTCCGCGGTCGCCAGCTACCAGCCCGCTTGGACCTAATGAAAGTAGTTTTGAGATTCATCAACGTGAGTGTTTTATTTTATCGAATGTAAAATTACATTAAACAGTTAATGTTGTTTATACATTTTTGTTAATTTAAAATAAATTACTTAAAAGTAATATAATGTATTGTTTATATTTTACTTACTACTAGTTTCTAAACAATATATTAATAACATTACTTTTTTAATGCTGTTTCAGAAATGACCTCAGAACTCTGGAGTGATAACGGTGGATCCGCCGATGGCTATGACTCAACGCTGGGTGGCGATAGTAGTCCTGCATATACCCCTCAACAGCCATTAGAAGGAGAAGAAGAAGAACACGTGTTGGAAGAGGACCCAGATGTAAACAAAGAAAACACAGCCGGTGTTTTTAGCCAGCACGCTGCACAGGCTGTACAAACATTCTCCAACGGCATTGACGAATCCCGCTGTTATGATCTAATTCTACAGTATCTGGACCGAAATGAGGTAAAAATTAATCAGATATCCGAATATGTTGTAAGCCAGTTGCGAACTATAGATGAACAGCAGAGGGCCACCATTGAGAAACTGACTGAAGTCCAGAATATACTGTGCAAGTGTGAACACGATTGCCACATCTTGAGTTCGATGGTTTGTTCAATTAAAAATTCGCTGGTACATAAATGATTCCTGAATAAGAATGGTTGGTTTTATCTCCCCATTGTTAGATTTTTAGATGTTAGATAAATGAGAACATTATGTTAGGTGATTTAGTTAAAGATTTTTGATCAATCCTATTAAGTTTTTATTTCTTCTTGTCAATTGACTTGCGTGTTTACCGATAGAGTTTTACATATTAAACTTGTATTCAATTATGTTTAATTTGTTTTTGATTTTACATTTTAAAAAGATGTATTCGATTTAGTATATTTCTATCTGAGTTTTACATTTAAAAATTGTATTTGGTTTAATACTGTTTCGGCTATACATTTAAAAATTATTTGATTTTTTTTTTTAATTATTTGATTTTGAAAAATTATTTGATTTTTTTAAAATTATTTGATTCTATTTAAGTTTTTACATTGAAAAATTGTATTTGGTTTGTTTAATACTGTTTCGGCTATACATTTAAAAATTATTTGATTTTGTATATTTCTATTTAAGTTTTTACATTGAAAAATTGTATTTGGTTTGTTTAATACTGTTTCACCTATACATTTAAATAATTATGTGATTTTGCTTAATTCTGTTTGTGTTTTACATTTTAAAACGGTCTGCAATATTATTTTATGCTGCTTGAGTTATACATTTTTAAAAATTTATTCAATATTGTTTAATTCTGTCCATTCATACTTTGTATTTCTGTCCATTCATACTTTGTATTTCTGTACAATTATCATGTTATTCCATTACTGTTATTGTCACTAATGTATTTCTAATAAAATAGATCTAGTTTGTTTCTATTTTCATATGAAAAAATAAAACAATAAATAAATAATAAAACAAGATTAATATAGAAATAATATAACAATAAAGTATACCTAAAAATAAATTAAATAAATAAAACAAGAGAGGTATACAACCATAAATAAAATAAAGAAAATACCAACAAATTAAAGTACAGTCATAGCTAAGATAAAATAAAAGTAAAATAATCAATAAAAGCAAAGAATAAATAAAAAAAATAAAAGTATTCATTAAAAATAAAACTTAGATATAAAATATTAATAAAACTAGAATAAACTTAACTATAAATAATCAATAAAATAAATACTTTCAAAATAAATAACTAAAATAAAATAAATCTAAAAATAAAGTAAAGAATAAAAATAAGTGTATTCATTAAAAATAAAAGTTAGAAATAAAATATTAATAAAACTAAAATAAAACTAAAAAAAATAATAATAATAATAATTGTATCCATTGAAAAATAAAAGTTAGAAATAAAATATTAATAAAACCAAAACAAATTTAACTATAAATGATCAAAAAAAGAAATAATTTCAAAATAAAAAATAAATAAAATAAATCTAAAAATAAAGGATAAAAAGTATTCGTTAAAAATAAAAGTTAGAAATAAAATATTAATAAAACTAAAACAAATTTAACTACAAATAATACTTTCAAAATAAAACAAAAAAATAAACTGAAAGGTTAAATAAATAGCAAAGTAAAATATTCAATAAAAGAATTCATTAAATTACAAAAAAGTCAAATAATCATTAAAAATTCAAAAATAGGAATCAAGTAAATAAAATAACTGTAATGGGTAACGTAAATTCCACGGATGATACACACAAAAACCAGCCAGATCAATCATTATCAGTTACAACACAAAGACCTATCGAGACGCATACAACTATATTCTTAGACGATTTCCAGTTGAATTCTAGAGACGATGCGTTTAACATCAATCCTATTTTACAAAGTCCAAATATAGATGTCATGGATCAGGAAAATGAATTAAATTTGACAGAATACGCCCGATTGCTATTATCTAGCGAACAGACCGGTGGTGCACTAACTCAGGATGCTAACAGCAGGCCGTCAGATATCCCGATTGACTATGATCAACCAACGACTAGTAGTGTGATAGATAAAACAACGCATCCGTCAGTTGACGATCATCTGCAACCATCAACATCCGATATTGTTGATCCTTTAGGTCAACGACATATCGACATTGATACATTGTTGCGAGAGGGTGGTGATGCAAACGAATATCATGTTTTACCAAGACCTCGTTTCAACAGCGTGTCGTTGCGTAGGTCTTTGAATATGAGAGAAATAAGATCTCAGGATTTAGCGACGTACCACATACGTTTACATGAAACCATGGATGACATAGTGTCATTCGCTAGACATATTGGTGGTGATGGTAGTGTTATCAATTTATGCCTTAGATCCCCGGCTCTGAAATCCGATGTAAATGCTGTTTTAACACAGAGTAATAATTATGACGTCAATCTTTTTACAGACCAAATTGTAAATATTCTACAGAGCGATAACCAGTTAGCAGCTAACGATGTTATCGAGATTGAAGCAGATGTTGTAATGAACAGACTAGGAGGTGGTCGACCTCGTCGTAAACTTACTGATTTGGCATTTGATCAGGTAATCAAAAGAAAAAAGACGAGCTTATTCATACCTACAAACATATCAAACAAACTATGCTTCTCTATATGTCTAGCACATTTTCTAGATCCTCAATTACCAGAGTGTGAATTAGAAAACCGTGCATCGATCATACACAATAAAGCTGGTCTTACTATCCAAGACGAGGTAGGCCTTCACGACATAGCTAGATTTGAACGACTGTTTGATATAAAAATAGTAGTTTTTTATAGGACTAATGCGGGTGTGTTACAAACCTACGTAAATAACAGAACGCCACACCTTAAAACGGTGTTCCTTTATTTACAAGATGATCATTACTACATGATTCTTAATTTGAAGTCTTTTATAGGTGCCAGCTATGTATGTGAATTCTGCTATAAAGGGTTTGCGTACCTTAGACACCATCAATGCGATTACGTCTGCAACGTCTGTTTCGACAGCGAATGTTACAAATATCCTAAAAAAACCATCCATTGCCCCGATTGTTTGCGTTATTGCAAATCGTCTTTCTGCTACGATGCTCATAAGAAACCCGTGCTTGAAAGAGAAAAAGTACCTTGTGACGTTATAAAATACTGCAAGGATTGTGGTAGACGTTACGAAAAGTATAAGTCTCAGCACAAATGCGCCCCGATCCGATGCGATGCATGTCATGAAGAACTTACCGACGCTGGGATACATAATTGTTTCATTAACCCTGAAATAATTAAAATCCCTCAGAATAAATATATTTTTTATGATTTTAAGACCCGTTATGAAAACGGGAGACACGTGGCTAATTTTGTCTGCGCGATGACATTTCACGGTGCACGATTTGTAGCCGCAGGAACTGACTGTGTGGAAAAAATGATCACACATTTCAGAAAACCCAAATACAAAGGCTACTGTTTCATAGCTCATAATGCGTCCAGATTTGATTTGTTTCTAATTCTTGAATATTTCTGCAAGGCAGGACTTCAAATGGACATCATCATGCAAGGATGCAAATTAATATTCATGTTTGATGATACGTTTAAACATCGTTACATCGATAGCATATCCTTCATACCGATGGCTCTGTCCAAGATGCCCTCTGCATTAAATCTCACTACGACAGAAAAAGGTTACTTTCCGCATCATTTCAATAGAGAAGAAAACGAGAACTATGTCGGTCCAATCTCAGACAAAAAGTTCTATGGTTATGACAACCTATCTGAAAAAGATCAGGCAAAGTTCGATGCATGGTACACCACTGCTTCACAATCGGTCTTTAACTTTAAGGAGCAGTTGTACCACTATGGTGAAAATGACGTTATCTTACTACGCGAGGCGTGTATGAAATATCGAGAATCCTTCATAGAGTGTACTCAAATTGATCCGTTCAGTTACACGACTCTTGCAAGTTGTTGTATGGGTGTCTTCAAAACTCATTATCTCAGATACGACACGGTGGCTCTAACCCATAATAATGCGTACATTCACCAAAATAAGACATTCTCAAGCGTATCGATCGAATGGCTGGAATATGTAAAAAAGTCTAGAAACGTTGATGTCCACCATGCTCTGAATCATGGTGAAATGCAAATCGGTACATTTTTCTTAGACGGGTACTATGAACAGGCCGGATCCAGGTATGCTCTCGAATTTAACGGTTGTTTTCACCACGGTCATCATTGCCAGTATGAACCCCACAGACTGAACCCGCTCTCGGCTATCCCATATGGCTTTTTGGTGGTCGCACGAATGCTTACAAGTTGTATCACAAAGTGGCCGATGGGGAGAAAATTAGCTACCTTGATTTTACATCTCTATACCCGTACTGCCAATTAAAAAAGAGCTACCCTATAGGACACCCGGAAATAATTTTCAATGATTTTCAACCGATTGAAAATTATTACGGTCTTATCAAAGCCACTGTGTATCCGCCACGTAAATTACTACATCCGGTCCTCCCTTACAGATGCGGCGGTAAACTCATGTTCCCCTTATGCAGAACCTGCGCACATACTGAACACCAGACATCAAGCTGTGGTCACACGGATGATGAGAGGGCTCTTTCTGGGTGTTGGGTCAGTATTGAACTTTTAAAAGCGATAGAGAAAGGTTATGTTGTAGCCAAAGTCGATGAAGTTTGGAATTTTCCTGAAAGGACGGACATGTTGTTTAGCGAATACGTTAAAACGTTTTTACGTTTGAAACAACAAGCGTCTGGCTACCCTTCAAACGTCGTCACCGATGCTGAAAAAGAGTCTTATATCCGCGAGTACTACGAGAAAGAGGGGATTCAACTTGACCCCACAATGATTTGTCATAACCCCGCCCAGCGGTCCATAAACAAGCTGTTGTTAAATTCGTTGTGGGGGAGGTTCTCCATGCGCGAGAACTTGCCGTGCACAAGGCTTGTGCATGACCCTGAAGATTTCACCAGGATCGTTTTTGGTACAACCGATAATTTGAAATATTTCACATTCGTCTCGTATGATGTAGCGCTCGTCCAGTATCAACTACCTCAAGACACTCCTAGTACTACTCGCGACATTAATGTGTTCATAGGGGCGTTCACAACAACGTTTGCCAGGTTGGAATTGTACAATCTGATGGACAAACTTGGCGATCGTGTGTTATACTCTGACACAGATAGCGTTATTTTTGTATCTAAGGACGGCGACTGGATGCTGCCTCTTGGTGATCATTTGGGAGAGCTGACGGATGAAATAGGTGACGGTGATTATATTACTGAGTTTTGTTCCAGCGGTCCCAAATCAAACAGGTACCGTACCGCCGCCGGTAAGGTTTGCATGAAAGCTAAGGGTATAACTCTGAATGCTAAAAATTCCCAAGCAATAAGATTAGACACATTGATTGGTCTGGTTGAAGGGTATGTGACATCAGGTGATGACACCCAATACATTTTAGCTCAAGCTGACAACATTGTCAGGAATAAAAAACACCTCACGCTGCACAACAAATCAGTCGTTAAAAAGTTCAAGGTGGTGTATAACAAACGTAGACTTTTACCGGATTACACAACTCTGCCTTATGGCTTTTAATTCAATGTACAGAGGAATGCGTGAAGCGGTTGATTTTGATTTCAGGCTTCAACATCCGTTTTCATGTGTTATAAGTGGACCATCCAATTCTGGAAAGTAAAGTCTTTTTTGTAAAAATGCTTTTGGAAAATGCTGTAAATACGGTTTAAAAAAAAATTGATAATGTTCTTTTTTTGTATGACTGTTGGCAGCCTTTGTATGATGAATTGCTGAAATTGTATGACATTAAATTTATTGAAGGTATACCTCAGAGTCTGAATGATGATTATTTACTACCATGTGATAAAACAAACTTGTTAATTATCGACGATATGATGAAAGAAGCTAGTGGAAATTCAGAGATTGAAAAAGTCTTCACACAATACGTCCACCATCGTAATCTCTCTGCAATTCTTATCGTACAAAATTTGTTTGTTCAAGGCAAATCCAGCAGAACCATCAGTTTAAACACAAATTTTTTAATTTTGTTTAAAAATCTACGTGATGCAAATCAAGTAGCGGTGTTGGGTCGCCAGATGTATCCTGGTAACACAAAATATTTTAAGGAATCCTACCAAGATGCCGTCAAGAGTCCTTTCGGGTATCTCATGATAGACTATAAAGCCAAAACTCCGGAGCAATTTCGTCTCAGAACAGGATTGTTTTCAGATCACCAGGTGGTCTATCTCCAGAAAAAAAGAAGAGCGTAATAACGAACCATGTCCGCGAGGTTATGTAAGCATCTACCTGTATTAAAAATGTTACATAAATCTAGTCCAAAACAAAGACGACTTATTCTACAGTCAGCGTCTGACGATCTCATTTTAGCGTTGTGTGAACTCGCTCTCAACATCTTATACGGAGTTATCCCAATCAACAGACAGCAATACAGAAAGTTGAAAAAGAAGAGGCAGGAGATAAAATTCCTTGCTAATAAAAAAATCGGTGGGTTTCTTTTACCGCTCCTAAGCGTCGCTGTGCCATTTATTTCAAGTTTGATCGCATCTAGACGAGAGTAAAGGATGGAGTATGCTGAGAAAATGTATCTCATACCGCAGAATCAGCTAGATAAAATGCAAACAACAAGCACTCGCGAGAACATTCAACAGGTCGTAGAAAACGATCTTGATACGGCTATAAGAAATATTTTACTCAGGACCGATTTGGATCAACGTGAAAAAGTTAAACATTACTCAAACATCTTAACCAGATATTTAACAATTGTTAAGCTAGGCGATCGTGAGAGTAGTGTTTTAACACTATCGCTACCACCATCAGAACATGATCATAAAGTTAACTCAGTCTAGATGCATGCTGAAGACAAGTTGAAAGATGATGTGACATCTGAAGTTCTATAGAACGTACCGACGAGACGTGTAAAAAATAGCAGATATATATTAGACAAAATGTCTAAGGCTAAAGATCTCAGCTCCTGGTCCGAGTCTGGTGAGTTTGTGTTTAAGGGAAAAACCATACCTGGTTCACACATGCTCGATTTAATAAACAACGTTACAGCACCGCAGCAAGTACGAGATGACAGAAGACCTAAAGGTTGGACAGAGTTTCTTCAAGCATGCGCTGAATTAAACATTCCTTTTTCGACTGTACCAAACCAACAAGTTAGAAGCAAGATTATTACTTTAAAAAACAATCCTATTGACGACGCTCAGCAGACTCCTAAAAAGGGTCGTAAAAAAAGAAAACCGCATCAGAGGACACAATTGGCAGATCAGGACATGTTTAATTCACAGACTCGCCATAGTGGTCGATGGTTGGATTATTAATGTCAACATGTTTCGTGATCTTTAAATATTTTTATGTTTGTGTATCACATTCTTGAAATAAAATTCAACAAAACAGATGATGGTTGTGGTTTTTTATTTGTCATTAAAAACATTCATGCATCATGGAAGAGTTACAAGTCTGAACACAATGGGTACACAAATACATGTTATCACTGCAAACATTAGAATTTATTTTTTTTTACAAAAAGTTCAACCATTTTGTCATTTTTAACATAATTTTCACTATACATATTCATCACATGGTTATAGTCACGACCCCTAGACAGATGATACAAGAAAAAAACACAGTGATGACCACATACATTTGACATAAAATCCTGCACACGTTTTGTAGAATATCTTGTCACTGTAGTATTTGTCATTAAAAACTTATTGATGGTCATTGGAAATCCTTCACTGTCCGGTTTGTTGCCAAAACTGTCAAAAAAACATCCGATACCATCTCGCGATAAATAAACAGCAAGCCAGTGTTCACCCGGCATGTCGGAAGGGTGTGTGTTAATAATAACCATAGTTGGTAAGTTTGTTAACGGTCTTTCAGGTAGTTGATCAGATGGTAGAGTTCCAAGAAAATGTGTGTTACACGTAATTTTATCCATGATAGCGTTTAGCTGTATGGTGTTCATAACCGATTAATAGTAATCAACCAGAATCTGCCTTCGATTAGACACCTCAATGATGCTGTCAAACACTGAGTAGATGATAAGGTTGATGGTATGCGGTAATGCTTGTCTGAAACGGACTTCGAGTCTGATATTTCCAGACTTGATAAGCGATACGTGTTGACCACAGTCTTCGTCCGGTGAAAGGTTGAATGCATACAGGGAATATCCCCTGGCAAATTCAGATCTGTTGATAGACAGAGCGTGGTTTTTAAGATGCCTGCCGGTAGCTGTTACGAGTTGATAAAATTCTCGCACCACAGAGCCGTCTGTAAAATTTGGCTGTAGAGGTTTAGCAGGAATTTGTTGCCCATCGACGTAGATGGCCAAGAACTCCAAATCGTAATGTTTGAACGAGAAGGGGTTTTTATCATAAGAACCGGTAAAGGCGTCGTTATCGGTCATCCCCAAGACGATTGATTTTGGTAGAGTACCCAAAAATTGATTTTCCTGATTTGAAACTCGGGCTCCTTGTGGTATGGAGAAATTTTTCAGGCAGACCCTGTCAATCGGATACTTTGCATTGGTGGACAGTAAGGCCTGAGCATGGGCCAGCCGCACGTTCGGTGCGACTGTCACTTTCTTGACAAATAGGGATGCAGACACAATCTTTAATTTTTAGGCTACGTCATCACTCCTCATCAGACAGAACTCGTCTTTACCTCTGATCATGCGTATTTTTATATCGACGCCATTGAGCATTAATTTTTCTTGAAAGAAAATATCGCTGTGAATAGGTGCCATCAGATCGACAATCTTGCTCTTGGTTGTGTATGATGCCCTTTTCGTCAACCCCTGGTTATTGCCAGCTGGATCTTTGTCGTCCATATGACCGGCCGTGTCTTTGATAAAAAGACCTGCAGAGAATGACGATTCCAGCGTGTCTTTGCTGTAGTTGATGAGACTCTCGATGATACATCTGTACGGGTGGGTGCTCGAACTTACGTCGACTTGTGAGAAAATTGTGGCAGCAGGGTAATTGATTAAACCAACTTTTACAGGATCTGCTATTTCACCGCCATTAGGCTTTGTGATTTTAAGTCTTAGATGCATCAATGTGTTATTTAGATCGATGTATTCCTCCCCGGACCCTGCTATAAAAAACTCCAAAGGCGACGAATCCGAGATGGCCGACAGAGGAGGTTCCTCCACATACATATTCTTCTCTATAGATGTCTGTGTTAAAGGTACTGTAAATAAGTCAAGCTCCGACTTAATACACTCTCCGGACATGCGGTGCAGTAGCGCCATGTTAGAAAATGGTGTTTATGTTTCTCTTAGCGCCTTTGTTTCGTCTCACAGTCTTCCTATGCTTCCTGCGTGTAAGTGTCGTTTTCTTGACTGTGCGCTTTTTCTTTATAGGACGACCACGCCTCCTGACTCCTGGTGGTTTAGACAATCTCTTACGGGCCATAACCATGAGCCCTGAACCGTCTTGTTGTCTATCGTCACGAGCTCTTGACAGCACGTTTGAAATAACGTCCGATGCTATGTTTTTCGCAGCCGTTTTCAAGTGAGGTTTAGCGATGTTGAACCCTGTTTTTAAAAACGGGACCGCCATCCTAAACAGACCTCTGAATAGTCCACCCAGGCCTGACCCGTACATGACGGCACAGCCTGCATATCCGGGGAGCCCGCCTCCGGCTTGATTTTGGTAGTAGTTGACATAATCGTTGATTTCGCCACGGTGTGTATTGTAATAAGACATTTTAAAGTCCCGAATGTCTCGCTGGTCTAAAGTGTAGTTTCACAATAACTTTACCGTAAGCAAATCTGACCTCGCGATTTTGATCGTCCTTTATTTCTATGTTTATGTCTGTGATGATCGATTTGTTGACCGATGCGTAATGCTGTTTGTCGTATCTGACACTGACGATATCGTTGTTTTCACCGGTTATATGTACGCATCTTAAAAGGGGGACGTATGAATCACCAACTGATTGGTAGTCGATGATGTCGGAGTAGACATATAATGTGTAGAAACCTCCATTGATGTCAGCTTGATGGGGTGCATATGTGCTGACGGTCTTAGTAAAATCTGCTTTTTCATGGTAGGCTGAATGACCTAGGCTCTCTCCAGGTTTCACTCCTAATACGGCCCCTAGTTTCTCATAGAAACCTATAGATACGCTAGGTTTTGCCACCAAATGAATTTTATTTTTTAATTTATCGTAAAACAATGTCCCTGATGGTTTGATAGCATCATTTATAATTTTGATCACGGTTGGTATATCCTTGTAGTACCCTCCGGGTATTCGAACCCGCCTCGAAACAAAGAAACCAGGTAGATCTTTAAGTACTTTTGTTTCTAGTTTTTTTTCTCTCTTCATTATCAGGGTCGGGGTATGTGTTTAGGTTGAACATGCCGTCATCGTCAGTAATGTTATACCAGCTTCTAGGATATTCAATTTCAGCAAGACCCACTTCCCAATCACCTTTCAGGTGTATAGTTTTAGACAAATTAGTCATATAACTAGATATACGATTTTCAGGATATACAGATAAAGAAGCGTTACACGGGAGCGTAACGTAGAAACCGTTGTTATCCATAGCTAGATTGTACAATAATAAACAGCATAGAAAAAGAAACGGGTAATTTAAGGTTTTTGCAAATCCATCAGAGCTTTTTTGTCTATATAACTATTAAATTTCGAGGGCCATCCTAACCATTTCACTAAAACAAGTGTAGACCGTCCTTGTTTTTTCTCACCTAAAATCTTTTCCACTTTGAACGATTTGTTTTTATTCACCCATATTTTCTGTATCTCTTGCTCATAAAAAACTCCTTCGATAACATCACCGTTATAATCTTTGAGCCTGTAGACGGGTGGTTGGCGTGGAATACACTCAGAAACTGTAAAGAATTCTTCGGTGTAGTTCTGTTCGTAACCTTTGGCAAACGGACCTCTCACTTTGGAAATCCTAACTACGTCGCCAATGGTATATTTGAACACTGGTTTCTGAATCTTTATGTTACCGTAAGAGTTTTGAAACACCGTAGCTTCGTTTTCCTTGCAGACATCAACGGGTCTCATCTTAATAGTCTTGTGATAGCTGTTGTTGTAGCCTGTCATAATATCTTGTAAGACATCGATGTATCGCTGGGAATTAGTAGCAGTTAGAAAACGCCACATTCTACTTTTTAATGTTCTATTAAAACGTTCCACAACGCTGGCCTTTAAATCAGTAGCCGTTGCAAAATGATTAATATCATGTTTTTTCATAAGATCTTGAAAATGTTTGTTGAAAAATTCCTTCCCCTGGTCAGTCTGCAACTTCCGTGGAATGCGACCCTCCTCGTGTATAGACTCGAATGCTTTAGTAACTTCGACTCCACTCTTATTCTTCAACACCCGACTCCACGCATACTTGCTGAATACATCTATACAAGTCAGCATGAATTTATTATCGTCGTTTTCCGTAGAATAGGCTGACATATCGACGAGGTCGGCTTGATACTGAGTATCAACGCCATATACCACTACTCTATTTCGTTTGTATTTTAATGGTGCTGTTTTATGTAAAGTGTAAGCATCTTCCCCGGCCAACCAGGCTGATACCTGTTTATCGCTTAAACAGACTCCACTCTCCTTAAACACGGCATCTTTTAAGCGTTTTTTACCGCCTAAAGCACCGGGGCTTGATGGATCATAATAAACATTCTTCATTAAATCAGACATGCTTCTGTTTTGCCAGCTCTCAAAGAATAACGCAAACATTGTTTGTACGAGTCTTTTTATTTAAAGCATGAAAACATACATGACATGAAATCAGAAAATGATTACATAACGATTTTACAAACTGTCTAGGTAGCATAGAAATTGTACACAAGATGACATGTCTTTATCTAGAATGTAAGTGACCAAAGATTCAACAATTTCAGATATGTCATCAACATCATTTTTTGCAATCAGCGATATACATACATCCGCCACATAGGTAGACATACAGAGGACATCACCGACTCCGAACTGCTCAGATACTTCAGACATAGCATCTAGAACTCTTCTAATCATAAAACACGTTGGTTTCGGTACCGTTAACACAAACATTAATCATATTGTCCCATGAATTATTCTCACAACCTTCATTTCATTCTTGAAATTTGCCACCCTTCTGGACCGAGATAATCGGTCAACATTCGTAGCTTCATTAATGACTTTACATAAAAGGCCATTTAACTGATTTTTGTAGTACTCTTTTAAAAAGCTTTCAAGTATCTTACTAGGTTTACATGTATTACCCATTGTGGAGTTTCAGCCAATTCGAGGTCTAACCACTGCGGTGCCGATTTTCTCACAGGAGTCGTCCAGAATCTTGGTCCTGATGTCTTCCAATCTTGCGACGATGAACGGTTCGCTCCTCAATTCATGTAGAATGCCCAGGACAGTCCCGTGGATCATCTGAGGCTGCGACTTTAAGCCAACACGCATCATGGCCTGTGACACAGCCGTGTGGAACTCTGGTTTGATCAGCTTATTGACGAGTGTTCCAAAGTGTGTGTCGAAGTAGAATGGTGATGGTTCAAACAGACAAGTGTGTTGCACCTGGCTGGGGTGGTCGATAGCACAACCATCGCATTCCTTTTTCAGCTGCTCATCGATGAGGTGCTGCATGAGCACTGTGATCAGAGCTTTTATGATCTTGAAACCGGAACTGCAGAAACACCCATCCGTGACGTCAAACTTTGCATGATCATCTTTTTTGTACTTGTTGGTCAGGTATGTCAGGTTACGGTATCCTAGTTCGGTGCAGAATTTATCCAGCCAGTTTTTTTCATCGTTGTTTGGTTCAGAAGATTTGAATATCTCAAAGCATGGTAAGTCGCGGTCTAATGCAGAAGTTCCGAATTTCGGAAAGCACAGTAAGGCGTTGTCATCAGGAGGATCCAAATTGGTATCCTCGGGTCTGAAGATGGCAAATTCTGAAGAGAGTTGTTGAGACATGCTGTATTACTGTGCTGGTCACTTGCCGATTAGGACTTTTTATGCTCGTAGTAGATGGGTGGAGATAGTTGCGAATGATCCCTCCCACGCCGTACAGACCTCTGGGGGTGAAACAGCTGAACTTTAATATTTCTGTATCGATCATTCAAATCACACCATTTGAACAATTGGTTTATTGATCCAAAAATGTCACCCATCTTGTCGACATCTCTCCAGAGGATGGGAAGAACCATTTCATATCGTTCGTTATGCTCGTCAGCATGTATTATTCCGGAACGCTCACGAAGCTTTGTCTTGTCATCACATAAGAATATGTAGATGCAGTCTTCAGGGTTCTTTTCACAGTTGTTTCCAACCACTCGAAACCGATTGTTTGGTCTTTCAGAATCCCATTCTGCGATAAACAATGGCTCCTGTTTAGAATTACGGACATCTGGCCAGACATGTTTGTAGAATAAGAACCAGTCTTTAACCGTTAGGACCAGACAAGGATCCTCCAGAGCATGCGGTTCTCCAGATTCTGTTATGTACAAGGTAACAGACCGCTGCTTTTTGTCAAATAAGTCATGAAAAATGAGCTCGCTGGGCATAGCAAACTCATTTTTCATGTATCGTTTATTTTCGTGAAGAAAATTTGTCAGTTTCATGCTGGCAATCCTTTTTCTAGGGGCCATCATAACCCTTCTCATTAGATGGTCACCGGATTTTTCTTCCATAGAGATAGGGTTACCGTTTAAGTCGGTATTGATCTCGTCGCACCAAATCTGACCGGGTCTGCTAGCGCTTACTTCGAAGGCCGACATGGCTTTGACATAACAGTCACCGTGTTACTAGGTCTATATATATATTTATATACACATAGAGCGATACCATCTACAGATGACACACCCCACGTTCTGGCAGTTGTATGTCGTGTCAGCAATTTCCTATCATTATTTAACATTAGGACAAAGATTGACTCATCATTCTATCGTTCTGAAGCATCTGACTGGTTGTGGTCTAACGACCAACAATTTTTCCTTATCTCCTAACACCATATAGGAAATATGTTGTAACAGTCATCATATATGTCTTCTATCTTTCACAAGCAGTCTTCAACCGTCTTCAAATTACCAAGACCCAGCCCAACACCCGTACCAGAGACACACACACACACACACACACACACACACACACAGAGCCAGTATGGTCATACCAGAGCGCAGGCAAGACCACATGGGAGATACTAATAGTTTATTAATTATATTAAAATATAATATAATATATTAGTATAACATAATAGTGTATAATAGTATATAATTATAATAGTTTATTGCAATAATTAAAATACATATAATGTAGTACAATAATTAAAATATAATATAATGTATTACAATAATTAAAATATAATATAATGTATTACAATATTTAAAATATAATATAATGTAGTACAATAATTAAAATATGGTTTTAATAACGGTTGAAATATTTTATTTCATTTGATTAAAATCTAATTAATAATATTATAATATCTATTTTTTAATTAATATTACAATTAAGAATTAATTACAGAAATTAATAATAATTTAATTAAACTGATAAGAATATAAATACCGGCATTATTATTTAATTACCGGAATTATAATTTAATTACCGGAATTATAATTTAATAACAGGAATTATTCATTTAATTAAACTGATAAGAATCTAGTTACCGGAATTATTATTTTAATTAAACTGATAAGAATCTAATTACCGGAATTATTAAATGTATATTAAAAAGGGGCGGGGCTTAAACCGGAAGTCCCGCCCAAAAGGGGCGTGGCCATCATCAATCAAATTTCTTGACACATGCCGCCCCATATTCCTCTCTCTGATGGCCAATACAATTGAAAACAAGCTACAGGAATATTTTCATTGAGGTTATCTCAAACTGTTGGGTAACACTTAATAAAAACTGCATACTATAAATTATTAAGCATTAACAAATGGTTAACTTATTACTTTATTATTTGTTTAGCATTAAATCTACATTAATAGACATAGTTAAGCAGTTTATAAATACAATTACAAATGCTAGCTGTATTCTTGAATTAATAGCACCTCTATGATGTGCTTGCTTGTTTTTTTGTATTTGTTAATTATTTGTTTCATTTTATTATTTTTGTTTCATTACAAAATTAAGTATTACTTAAGCAAATGAATGACAGTGATTAAAACAAAACAATAAAAAATAAAACTTTACAAAATCAAATAAAAAACAAATCTTTGCAATCTAAAGATAAAATTACTGTACACTTTAAACCACAGCATAACATTAAAAAATGTTTTATCATATTGCGAAATAGTGATATTTTGATGTTTAATCAAATTTAATTTTTAAAATGTAGAGTAATTTTATTCTTACTTAAAAATAGCAAAGATTTTTTTTTCATTTGATACTAAGCCTTGTCATTTATAACTATTTGTTAATTCTTAAGAAATTATTCATAGTATGTAGCTATTTAATTACCAAATACACTGACTATTAGGCTCTCTTTTTCAAGATGCATATTACGATCCAACAAGGGAGATCCCTGCCTGAATTGAAGAGATGCTGTATGACACAGTACACATGCTGTATGATACAGTACACAGGCTGTACTGATATATTTTGACTGCATTCCTATAGGCTGTACTGATATATTTTGACTGCATTCCTATAGGCTTTACTGGTGTATTTTGCCTATGTTCCTATAGGCTGTACTGGTGTATTTTGCCTATGTTCCTATAGGCTGTACTGGTATATTTTGCCTACGTTCCTATAGGCTGTACTGATATTCTCAGCCTGCGTTCTTATCCTTTTCTTTTCTTTTTTTGTAGAATCTTGCACAACAAATTGATCCTGGAAACTGGACTGAGAAGACTGGGCATGAAGTTGCTGTGACTAAACAAATGGCTATTTCAAACAAATATTACTACAAGAGATAGACAGTGGCTTTCATCTGTATCTTTTTTTGTTACTTTTAGGGCTTGCCACGCCAGAGCTGTGGTAATGAATGTGGGGTTTTTATGCTTATGTTAAGGTCTAAGCTTTTTAACTAAGTATAAACAAGCCTTTGTCAACACTGTGAATAAAAGCTTTTCCATCTTTTCTATTGCAGTATACCCTTTGCTCTGTGACCGGTGTGGCAATTGAATTCCAGGAAGTAAGTTTGTTTAAAGCAGCAGTGTCCAAGTGGTCCTGGAGGTCCGGTGTCCTGCAGATTTTAGCTCCAACTTGCCTCAACACACCTGTAAAGATGTTTCTAGAAAGCCTAGCAAGAGCTTGATTAGCTAGCCCAGACGTGTTTGATTGTGGTTGGAACTAAAATTTCCATTACACTGGCCCTCCAGGACTAAGTTTGGACACCCCTGATTTAGAGAAAATGTTAGAAAAAAATTCTCATTTTAAATGTTTGTTTGCATACTCTTCATCTTGAAGAAAATGGATACATCATGAATTAAAGATTTTCCCCATCACTTTGGCGCATCTTTCAGATGGACATGCCTTTAATTCGAAAGTGGTGGTGTCTTCTTCTGATGGAACGCTTCAAAATAGAAGGGTATGGCACCTCTGTAACACTTGAAAAATTTCATGTGCTGTTTTCCAATTTATATATATATATATATATATATATATATATATATATATATATATATATATATATATATATATATATATATATGTTATCATATGTGTTTGCTGGATAATGTATAATAAAGTATAATGACTGTCATCGTCATCTTAAGATAAATAGGAAATATTTGCAATAGTTGTTTCATGCTATATGCTGCTGTAAGGTAATGTAGTGTAGGGAAAAGCTATGCAGTATTTTAGATTAATCTTGTTATTTTTAATCAGCGGTTTGCCTTCTGGACCGATGAGGCCAGAAACTTGCTCCAAGGAAAACTTCAGCCAGTGTACAAGGTGCCAAAAAAGTGTGCTATCTCTGAGGAAATCCCACTTCACATTCAGGCTGTTCCAAAACAGAGGAAAAAAGAATTGTCGACTTTATTGTAAAGTTAAAGGGGTCTGAGGAGCATTTGATGGTACTTCACCGATCTTCACATTTATCCATCTTGGTCTTTAGTGGAATACGTTTCTCTAAATAATTTTTATAATTTTTATACCATTGTTTGCCCATAGGATGTACTCAACGGGAAGCCCTCTAAGTGGTTGCGTAAGCAAGCATCTTTCCAGGTGCTTGTCTACATAGACAGTGAGGAAGAGCAAGATATCCCTTTGCTTATCTTAAAGACGTACTTCACAGGACACCAACAAAACTGAGGTTTACAGATGAAGTGCAGCTTATCTGTGATGTTCTTTTTCCAGAGTGGTTTCATCTGTAAACCTCAGTACTAATGTGTCCACTTTTCATTTCATATTACTTTTGCATATTTTAATAGTAGCGTGCTAAAATCATGGAAGTACAGTGTTTTTTACTGTACGGTCATATTAGAAAATTTTTAGCGCGCTATTATTAAAATATGCAACAGTAATATTATATGAAAAGTGGACACGGTAGTACCAGGACATGTAGAATAATAATCTGGCGGAGATGGCAGAAAACTATTTGATTTTATATTTTTATGATTTTTCTAATATGACTCTTCAGTAAAAAGTCAGTATTTTACATTATTTTGGTATGTTATTATTTAAATGTGATTGAAGTAGGGAAAATGAACATTCGTACAAAAATTTTTTTTTTTCATTAATTTAGCAACATTCCACATGAAAAAGGGGAACATTTTTACAGAAAAACACAAATAAACCAACAAAACAGTCATAATTACACAGTAAACTCCTAAATAGTAAGTTGTGAATATGAAAAGGAATGTGAATAGTCATGACAGCCGAGTAATGACTTTAATACTATTAATTTTGTTTTAAACTCGCAAATAAAACACAATTACAGCAAAACAAAGAAATAATAGCATAGCCTACATGCAAATTCATGATTATTATACCCAAATATGAACAAAAGTGACGATTTTTTATTATCCCTCTTTTGTATTCATTTACGCGAATAAAAGTGAAACAAGATTATAAAACTGCAGCGCATTAAACACACGCGTCTTTAATCTACCGCAAAACACAGAGTAGACGCACAATACAATTTAAAGCACAGATAGCGTGACCGTCTCTCTCGGAACTGTAGATGGCGTGACCGCAGTCACATACTGACGTCCTCTTTATAATATAATTTCCAAAAAATATTATTCACAAATTCTAAATCGGGAAATCATATTAACAGCCAACGGCTATCAAAGTAGCCTACACCATTGTTCACGGTCAATTAAACAGCGCTAATGTTGTTTTCAAGTCTAACTTGTCATTTCATACAGAATATTCAAAATAGCGTGGCAAACAATATAAGGACTGTGTCATCAGTTGTAACCTAACAAATGTGCGAATATAAAATCAGCTTTTTCAGTTTGGTAAATGCAGTCTATCACATGAAGTTTATTGATATCAAAGATATGAACAAAATATAAATTTGTTTGGCATTTACTTCTATGAATTAAATCCATTCAATGGATTGTTCTCTAATTTACATATGTTACTCTGATAATGTTACTGTTAAATATGTGCAATATAAAACGTTTGATTTCTAACCTATTGATTTGTACTACCTCCTGTTTGCAGATTCCTGTCTTTGATATATTCGTCCCTACAATTCTTGAGGAGTACATTTGCTTTACTTCAGTACTTTCCCTCTTTTTGTTTTGATTTATTTATTTATTTTGCTCTTAATTATTTTGTACATTTTTGTTTACAACTTTTTATTTTTAATTTAATTCATAACCCAACGGCTCTTTTAAGAGCCATTTCCCCTTGCAAATATGCATAAAACCGTGCTATGCAAGGATGAATGTGAGCAGTATTTAAAAAACTGCAGTGACAAGTGCCCATTCTGCTCATACACTAGTATGCCACAAATTATGCTTTATCACATCAAAAATCATTTACAGTGGGCAGTACAACATCATGGTGAGTTTAAAGGTTTTGCTTTCAACACTTTAGTCTAATTTGTTGTCAAACTAGCCAAAATTGCAAATTGTATTTACATTTGCATTCTTATTTGTAATTATTATTATTATTATTATTATATTAAGGCTCAGGCAAACTTCATTTTCTACTTAACATGAACCATCATACTTCATAAATCTTGGGTCTTTGTTGCTCAAATAATATAAAATGTGCTTGTCATTCAACTGTCCAAAGGCCAGAGTGAGACACAAGTAAGGTTTATTGTACATAATTTAAAAAATATATATGTTTTTTTTTTATTCTATTTCAGATTTCACAATTGTAAAATGTGGTTTAAAATGTAGAGAAAAATCCCACTTTCACTGCTGCTATTGTTCACTGATTGTGTTAACTCGGGCAAATTTACTAAACCACATTGCCAGCCAGCATTCCCCATCAACCCATCCTCAGTCATCAGCTGTGCTGCAGATCAAGCCTGAGTCATCATCTGTCCAGGATTCACAACCTCAGTCATCGTCTACCCAGCGGACACAGCCACAGGTGACCTCTGCCATGCAGGCACAGCCTCAGTCATCTGCCCAGCAGACACAGCCCCAGGTGACACCAGTCAGGCAGGCACAGCCTCAAGGAAGGGAGTCCTGCGAGCATTCTACTCCACCATCGACTTCCCAGGATACTGCTCAGCAGATTGCCACTTTAATGCTGGAGGGGAATTCCCCTATGAAAATGTTTAATTATTTTTGTTTATTAAAGACAATCAAAAAACTGCTGTCTCTTAAATTATTATTACTTTCTTGGTAACTTGTCAGTCTTCCTGCTGTACATCTGTGTACACGCGCGCGCGCGCGCACACACACACATACATATATATATATATATATATATATATATATATATATATATATATATATATATATATATTAGGCAGCACTAATCATAGTTCAATCGTGGTACTTGTAGAAAAATTAAATGTGGCCAAAAAACAATTATCACTAGTACTTTTGCAAAAGTAAAACTAGTTAATTTCTGTAAGTGTAATCTTTCGGGAATCCTTTTAATGAGTAATATTTTTGCAGGAGAAATACTATTGAAATTCACCTAACCGTTTTCTTGAATGAAATTCATGATTTGATAATATTTGTAATTTACATTAAAACATTTAGCAGGAATAACCGCTTTTGTGTATTTTATTAACAATAAAAACTGTTTTCGAGAAGTGGTAAATGCATTTCCTGTTTACTGACACGACGTAGTGGCATCGACGTTATTACGTCTCCACTAACCAATGAAATTACAAGTGGGCGGGACTGCATGTGCAGCCCCGCCCCGATTTCCACTAACCAATGAAATTACTGGTGGGCGGGACTGCATGTGCAGCCCTGCCCCATATTCAGCCCCACCCCAATCTGCGGGCTGCAGATGGGTATAGTTGCTCCAAGGACTGCGCTCACCAAAAGCATGATGGGAAACGACTGGCTGATGGGACAGCTTAATGCTCATTGGATGAGACTGACAAATTACAAATTATTCTCTATCTTGTTTTTACTAAGCTTTATACCTAGCTTTGTTAAATACCTTTTTTTTCAATGATAATCTAAAAAAAGTCATAAAGAGCATTACATATGGTTATTTATTTAGATTTACAAGCAAACAAAAACAAAACACATCTTTGTAAAAACATAACTTGACCTAATATAACAAAATGTTACTAATAAATCATTGGGATGTGCATGGGCTGTATTTTCTTATCTTTTATTTTCTCTTAGTTTAAAGTTCTGTTTGTTGTCATTTTTACTTTTTTATGTTTGTGTGAGTTTTGTATTGTAATTTTTATGCAACATAATTCCATGAAAGTCAATTCAATACATACATATATGCATGCATACATACAAAGGTAATCAGACTGTTATGCCTCATCTTTGTGTGGTTTCATAAGAGAAGTGAAAGAGGTGTAGTAAACAAAACACACACACACACACACACACACACACACACACACACACACGCACACACACACACACACACGCACGCACACACACACACACACACACACACACACACACACACACACACACACACACATGTATGTGAAGTCAAAAGTCATGTTTAATAGACCCGGAACATTTTCACAGTATTTCCTACAGTCTAATAGTTTTTATTCTAGAGAAAGTCTTGGGCTGTCTATTTTAGTCTGGCTGGAGTAATAGCAGTTTATATAGGCCTAATATGCATGACAATAAAATAAACCCCTTAAAAATTTCTTTATGTTAAACAAACATTTGTCATGATTTCTCACTCAAAAGCATCTTGCTATAGCTACTTAATTTATAATGTAGCCAAATGAGATTTCTTGAAGGCTTTCTTGCTGGATAATCTGTTTATTTTGTCATTCTTTTAACATTTGTTGAAATGCAGATTTATATTGTAAATACACCCTTTTAAATAATGAGCTGTTCATCTTTTGTGATTGTGACAATCTTTTTGTAAAAACAGTGATATTTCAATTGCATCCATTCCCGCAATAAAAAAAACTATAGTAATTTATAGCAATACTATAGTGTTTTTGAACCTTATTATAAAATAGCCTATTTAAAATTTATAGTTGCTCTGGTATCAGAACAACTATACACATAAAACAATACTGAAACAAACATGTTCAATGACACTATAATATTTATCATATTATAAATTAATAAATATAATATAATATTTTCTATAAATTACCATAGTTTTTTTCATGAGGTAATTCATCCATGATAACAAAAGGCGATTGTGATTTCTGCCACTGGTGACATTTCCAGGCAGCAAAACAGCAAGAGTTGGGAAGTGTCCGACTTCTGTATTTTTTGAGCCCTCCTCTTACTGCAGCTTCCTGCTCTCATTTACATTGTAGTCAAGATGTAGCACACCTCATATGAGCCTAATGTTTGATCTAGGGCAGAACTTAAAAACACACAGACATCAACAATTAGTCTCTGAATCTTAATAATAGTGACAAAGAAAAAATAAAAATCAAATAAAAATCAACCCAGAACAATAAAACACTCTGCTGAAATATTACCCCCCAAAACAACATAAAATAAAGGAGAAGAAAGAGATTGTAAGAACTTTAAGCTGCATAATATATTCATGCTGCTATGCATGCTGGGACTTTTGTACTATGCTGGCACCCAGCATGCAATGCAGCATGAATGAATTAAGCAGCTTTTTTTATTTTTATCAACCATGGTTGAGGTTCATGTCCTGATTCTTGATGTTTGTGTGTCATGATGTGCAGCTGGAGATCTCAAGGTATTGTGCATGAAACTAATAAGTATTAATTTCTTATTAGTTCCTTGACAATTGTTGTTGAACCTCCATGGGAAGCTGTAACATATCCCAAACAATATCAAATAAAACATTTCTATGGCTTAACTTATAAAATACAAAAAATTTTATCCTTAACGTTTAAGTACACACAGTATAGTTTCTCATCCCCTTTCTTGCTATAACTGACGAGTCTCAGAAACACAATTATAACAACCAGAGAAACATTAAGATAGAAGAGTAAAGGCTCAACTAAAGCAGCCTCTGATCTCCATGATGGTGAGGTCAAATGAAACATTTTCAATAAAAATATAAACCTCTGTTAATTATCAAATATTCTTGCAGATATGAGAGAATTGAAGTCAAACTGTAATCAGCAAAGCTGGAAATGCTGTTATTTAATGGAGTTGTTTAATTCTCTGTTTTAATTCAGTTGGTTTGGTGTAAGGCTGTCTAGTTTTATTTCTTGTTCTTTCCTTCAGTGACTGTGCTTGTTAACATCAGCTGTTCATCAGTGTCTGAATTTACTCATTTGTGGTTATTCACATTGTCTAGTGGACTAAACTATTTGAATAATTTAGGGACTAGTGAATGAGGGTGTGTGGTGAGATTTCAGACACTCTGATTAGTTTCTCGAAAACACGGTTAGATCTGTTACAGCTATTTTCTGTATTTTGTACAAAAATGAGCTGTTAATCATTTAACAGGTTTTCACTGTAGTTTGTACAGACTTTTACTGTTAAAATCACAGACATTTTTTTACAGTAAATGTTACTTCGAAACGTACTTAGAATGTATTTAGAGAATGCTTTCCTACCATTAAAGAGAACATTCTGGGAACTTAAAGAAAACTACCCACTAATAATGTTATAAGAATGTTAGAATATAATGTTCTAAAATTGTTACCAGCGAATGTGGTTAGAATGTTTCTAGAAAATGTTTTCCTATCTTTTAAGAAAATGTTCTGGGAACTAAAACAAACTACCCGCCAAAAACAGTAATGCAACTTGCTTGGTAATATTCTTAGAAAATGTAGAGAACTAAAGATTTCTAGCTGGGAAGTTTCCAACTGGTTATTTAATGTAGAGTTTATTCTGCCTTTTAGCAACAATAAGTGAGCCATGCACAAACACCCTTTTTCAACCAGTTTGCTGTGTTCTTTAAATAAACATCACACGTTTAAAGGGCAACTATAATAAAAATTATCTTTTGTAAGCTGTTTGGAGGTATATTGTGTCCACAGTTATATTGGAGTGATAGAAACAGAATAAGTCTCTTTTTCTTTAAATTTCCTGACGTAAAATAGGATCTAAATACCCTTCCATTTGAGACCCACCGCAACGTGACGCAGAAGTGTGGTTATCTCGCCCACTGAATTGATTGACAGACGCGTATTAACATGTCTCTGTAGTAACACGTATAATCATATCAACAAGACAGGACATGCGCAAAGCAACTGAGATTAAAAGAAGTTCAGCTCGCTGAGATTATCAATCATCATCAAATGTGAACAAGGAGTTTTACAAGTTTAAAACAGTGCATGTTTGTAATGAATTACAGCGATTTTACCATCTTTGTCACCACAGCCGTATGTCAGTACAATTATAAAAGGAGATGCTTCAATCCTGGTTTGTGGACGTTAAATCAGGTTTATTTTGTACAGTAACATAACTGATATCCATACAGCAGTGTATATTATTGTGTATCCTGTCACATTTGCTGTGCAAAAAGTGCAAAGTTGAACGTGCACACTGTGTGTGTGTATCTGAACTTTGTAATGACTTTGCTGAAAGGCTTGAATTAACTGAACAACAAATACATCTAATAACATTGGTAAAGTTCTTACTGTAGTATTTCTCACAAACGTTATGTGAGATCTGCTTCCTTCATGTCTGTAACTGCTGTTTATCTGACACAGCTGAGGCGGAGATTAAGTCACACTCTGACAGGCAGTTGGGAACGGTGGGGGAGGAGAAATAACAATAAAGGCACAGGCTCGTTGTTCAGAGCAGAAAATTCAATATTCTGAAAGGGATAATAAATAATCTGATGGGTGTTTTAAACTTTACAGACACATTCTGGAGACACAAAAGACTTATCTTAAATCTTGAAAAAGGGGTAAAATACAGTTAGGCCCATAAATATTTGGACATTGACACAATTCTAACATTTTTGGCTCTGTACATCAACACAATCGATTTAATTTAAACAAACAAGATGTGCTTTAACTGCAGACTGTCAGCTTTAATTTGAGGTATTTATACATCCAAGTCTGTTGGAATTACAACAGTCTGCATATGTGCCTCCCAATTGTTAAGGGTCCAAAAGTAATTGGACAGAATAATAATCATAAATCAAACTTTCACTTTTTATACTTGGTTGCAAATGCTTTGCAGTCAATAACAGCATGAAGTCTTGAACGCATAGACATCACCAGATGCTGGGTTTTAATCATGGTGGTGCTCTGCTAGGCCTCTATTTCAACTGTCTTCAGTTCCTGCTTGTTCTGGGGTATTTTCCCTTCAGTTTTGTCTTCAGCAAGTGAAATGCAAGCTTAATCGGTATTTAGGTCAGTTGATTGACTTGGCCATTGCATAACATTCCACTTATTTACCTTCAAAAACTCTTTGGTTGCTTTTGCAGTATGCTTTGGGTCATTCTCCATCGACACTGTGACACCCCGTCCATTGAGTTCTAAAGTATTTCGCTTAATATGAGCTGAAAATATTGCCTGAAACACTTCAGAATTTATCCTGCTTTTGTCAGTAGTCACATCATCAGTAAACACAAGAGAACCAGTTCCATTGACAGCCATACATGCCCACGCCATTTCACTACTACCACTATGCTTAATGAAGCAGTGGCTTAGGATCATGAGCAGTTCCTTTCCTTCTCCAATACTCTTCTCTTCCCCTCACTCTGGAACAAGTTGATCTTGATCTCATCTGTCCATAGAAAATTGTTTCAGCACTGTGAAGGCTTTTTTAGAACTCTAATCTGGCCTTCCTGTTTTTGAGGCTCACCAATGGTTTACGACTCTGACACACATACACCTATCTCCTGCAGAGTGCTCTTGATCTGGCCAACTGTTGTGAAGGGTGTTTTCTTCACCAGGGAAAGAATTCTTTGGTCATCCACCACAGTTCTTTCCATGGTCTTCCAGGTCTTTGGTGTTGCTGAGCTCACTGGTGCGTTCTTTCTTTTTAATAATGTTTCAAACAGTTGTTTTTGTCACGCCTAATGTTTTTGCTATCTCTCTGATGGGTGTGTTTTGTTTTTTCAGCCTAATTATGGCTTGCTTGCTGACAGCTTCTTGGATCTCATCTTGGGAGTTGACAGCAACAGATTCCAAATGCAAATAGCACACTTGAAATGAACTCTAGACCTTTTATCTGCTCATTGTAATTGGAATAATAAGAAAATAACACACACCTGGCCATGGAACAGCTTAGAACCCAATTGTACTCACTTAAAACAGTTGGGTTAATAATAACCCAACAAGTAACCCATAGATGGGTAAATTTAGCACTGACCTTCTGTTGGCTTATTTTACCCCAATCCATTGGGTTGATAAGGTTAACCCAACAATTTGGGTTACAAAAATAACTAATTTGTTGGGTTATTTTTGCCAAAAAGTGCACTCTAAAAAACGTTGGGTTATTCATTTAACCCAATGGTTGAGTTAAAAATGTTTGATGCTTTGTTGGGTTATTTTAAACCTTAATTGGGTTATTTATTTAATAACTCAACCAGTTGGGTTACAATATTTGAATTTCAACAGTCAACTGATTTAACTGACACAGAACCACTGTATTAATATGCGTACGTGATGTTGTTCTTGCGTCATAAAATTTATGTAAGACGTCATTCTCGTCTTTAGGACCCAGCAGAGACATCAAACCGGAGTCCCGTCCAGTCTTGTTGAAGGTATGTTATGTTGTCTTAAAAAAACACTGTCCTTTCGCTAGGAAACTATATCGTAACAACTAGATGCCAATATAGACACATACATGTGCTATATTTTGTTCAGGAAGTTGCTGGTTTTCCCAAGAAGTACAGAATCTGAACATTATATTATTATTGGTTATTATTCACTGCTAGAAGGCGCTGTATGGATCGTGTAGTCATGAGGAAGTAAAAAAGTTGATTGGAACAACAAACCCTCATTTGGTGGATGGTAGGTCTTTCCAGCGAGCTTTTGAAAAGCCCGCTAAGCCATGCCATGCCCAACGGGAGACTGCCTTTCCGGGACGTCCCGCGCCTGCAGGTGCGTGTCCGATGCCAATGATCTCTGACCTACCATCGGGAATTTGGGGAAAGCGAAAAAATGTGGCTTAGGTTTTGCCGGCTTTGCGGTTCAACAAACCAGGGGGTCAGTGGCCAAACCGTTTGCCCGAACTGATGCGTCCATTTCCCGCAGGCCTCCGGCCGTGCGTCCTTGGGTCATGGGAAAGAAGCAGGGGGTCAGTGGCCAAGCCGTTTGCCCGAACTGATGCATCCATTTCCCGCATGCCTCTGGCCGTGCGTCCTTGGGTCATGGGATAGAAGCAGGGGGTCAGTGGCCAAGCCGTTTGCCCGAACTGATGCGTTCATTTCCCACATGCCTCCGGCCGTGCGTCTTTGGGTCATGGGAAAGAAGCAGGGGGTCAGTGGCCAAGCCGTTTGCCCGAATTGATGCATCTGTTTCCCGCTGCCACAGAAAACACATCCGGACCTCCAACACTGGAGAAAGGCAAACAGGAAACCTCCATATAATCTGTCGCTAGAACTACATGCCGCTGGTGCACCCCAGCCACCTCACAAATTGAGCTCTGCCCCGGGTGGTGGAACTGGGAAAGGCTGGTACCACAGTACGACAAGGTGGTGGAGAGGGTGGTGCCCCACAGCCAGGGGGGTCACCAACGGCACGTCTGTCTAGCCAGTGCTATTGGCTAAGTCAATGTTCCTGGCTTAAGTGTGGGGTGCCCGGGAACTGCTGGAGAACAGGTATCAATCTAGGAGACACTTTGAGGCCGGTGCTTGCCCCGGGGAAGGGTGTGGTGCCCTGGGGAGAGGGGGTGCCAGTCGTGGCTCTGGAGGTCCAGGCCTCCAGCCTCTCAAACGTGGACCCTGGCCCCCCGGAAAGGGCGTGGGTCTCTGGGGAGAGGGGGTGCCAGTCGTGGCTCTGGAGATCAGGACCTCCGGCCCCTCAAACGTGGACCCTGGCCCCCCAGCAAGGGCGTGGGTCTCTGGGGAGAGGGGGGGTGCCAGTCGTGGCTCTGGAGGTCAGGGCCTCCAGCCCCTCAAACGTGGGCGCTTTCCCCCCGGGGAAGGGCGTGGGTCTCTGGGGAGAGGGGGTGCCAGTCGTGGCTCTGGAGTTCAGGCCCTCCAGCCCCTCAAACGTGGGCGCTTGGGTGCCGGGCGTGGGTCTCTGGGGAGAGGGGGTGCCGGGCGTGGGTCTCTGGGGAGAGGGGGTGCCGGGCGTGGGTCTCTGGGGAGAGGGGATGCCGGGCGTGGGGAGAGGGGGTGCTGGGCGTGGGGAGAGGGGGTGCCGGGCGTGGGGAGAGGGGGTGCCGGGCGTGGAGAGAGGGGGTGCCGGGCGTGGGGAGAGGGGGTGCCGGGCGTGGGGAGAGGGGGTGCCGGGCGTGGGGAGAGGGGGTGCCGGGCGTGGGGAGAGGGGGTGCCGGGCGTGGGTCTCTGGGTAGAGGGGGTGCCGGGCGTGGGTCTCTGGGTAGAGGGGGTGCCGGGCGTGGGTCTCTGGGTAGAGGGGGTGCCGGGCGTGGGTCTCTGGGGAGAGGGGGTGCCGGGCGTGGGGAGAGGGGGTGCCGGGCGTGGGTCTCTGGGGAGAGGGGGTGCCGGCCGTGGGTCTCTGGGGAGAGGGGGTGCCGGCCGTGGGTCTCTGGGGAGAGGGCTTTTGAAACCAGTCCAATTGGGGATGGTGGGTCTTTGTAAGGGCTTCAGGAAGATGGGAGGTCTCCGGAACGGCCGGTGGCCTCAGCCCGCCAAGCCATGCCCGACAGGAGACCGCCTTTCCGGGATGTCCCGTGCCTGGAGGTATGTGTCCGATGCCAATAATCTCTGACCTGCCATCAGGTTTTCGGAGAAGGCGAAAAAATGTGGACTTAAACTATGACGGTTTCGCTGACCGATAGGAGCTTGTTTGACACCCCATGGGTTAGGCCCCCGCCCGGCACCCCCCCAACATTGGTGGGTTGGCCTCTATGGGTGTGGTTGGTTCCTCCCTGCCTCAGGCATGCTTTGAGGGAGGTGTGGGGGGGTGTCCCTCCGCACACAATTCCCCCCCCCCCCCCCCCCCTTCCCGCCTCTATCTGTGGGAGAAAAAACTCAAATGGCCCGTCTGGTTTTGACCTAGAGCATGTCCGCTCACCCGCCAGACCCCCTGTGCTTTGTCCCCCCCCCTGCTGATTTTCAGTCCGTGCTCCCCATGCCCCCCTTGCCCTAGAAAAGGGCTGGGGATGGTTGGTGGACTCGGTAGAGTCTCCAGCATGGTGAATCGAGCCCAGGGACTGTGTGGGGGCCTGTGTGTGCGCGTGACTAGTGCTGCCGCTCCCGCCCGTCCGCAAGCCCACCCACCCCTCCGGGTTATTCTTGCCGGCCCTCGGCGACCACTTGCTCCACCAGCCTCCTCCCCCTCTCCCCCGGGGGTGTGGGGGTGGTTGGTGGTGGTGGAGGGTGGGCGCTAGTAGTCTCCGGCGAGGTGAAACAAGCTGGGGTCAGTGGTGTCCGGGGTTATGATCTGGCCCCCCCCTTTACATGGTGGTTCATGATGTGGTCAGCCCCGAAGAAGTAAGTGTTTGATGAGGTTCTACAGAACTGCTTTGAAAATGGGAAAAGCCATGCAAAAAGGGCAAGTTCAAGCTGCCCAAAACGGTGCATGTTCGACGGAGCTCATGCCATCCCTTTGTGTGGGAAAAGGGAAAAAAAAGCAGCACAAAAAGTCCCCGCTGCTGGCACAGTAAAGCTGCCTGAAACGGTGCCTTGTTCCTTGGAGAAAAATCCACCAAAAGTTGTAACAACTGCTTCTGTAAATATATGTGCACTAAACTAAAGTGATCTCGAAGGTATCGATTTTACACCCCTGGTGCGACGGTGGGGTGTCTTCACCTTTAAGAAGGGTCACCAATGTTAATGACGCAGAAGTAGACACCTCCACCATCTTTTAAACCACTCCACGCGCCGAGTCTCTTTCTCTCCAGCCTTGGTCCTGGAAGGTCATGCCAGAATGTGCACTCTACTTCAACGTCTACCGCCGGCTCTCGCCGCACCTGTCCGCCATCCACAAGGTGTCAAACTCAGACGAGAACAAGCTTTTGCTCGCACTCGCCGCTGAAGACAGTGTGCCCGGTGGCCAGCTGTCGAAGGACGCTGGCCCGCCTAGACAGACACCTGAAGCAGCACGCCGAGCTCTCTGTCTCGGCCAGGAAAGAGGCCATGGGGAGAGCGAAGCTTTGGAAAGTGGCTTGGGAGTTGCGGTGGTTGCAGTCCACTCAACCAATGGCACCCGTGGTGTCTCGGCTGGCATCGTCCTCAGAAGAGGAACAAGAACCAAACGGCCCGGAAGCCGAGCGTCCGTGCACCGACCCCCACTGCAGGCTCGCTACGGAGCGCATACAGGCCCAGCTCTCAGACCTCCGCAAGCAGGTGGACAAGGTGAGGTCCGCCCAGCTCGAATTCACCCGCCACTATCGAGAGTTGAGGAGGGGGTAAGAGGGGAGAAAGAGCAGGTGGGCAAGGTCGTCTCCCTCACCGCCGGCACCATCCCCTGACCTGACCCCGGGCGAGGGGCGGCCCGAGGTCCTACGCCCTCCGGGCCTTTGAAAGCCTGCGGTCCAACAAAGTACCCATACCAAGATCACACCCGCGTCCTGAGTTGAGTATGGTTATGGCACTTTTCTGTTGGGCTGCTGGGTTGATTTGGTCAAGGCTGACTTTTGACTTTCGTCCCCGTTCTGCAGACCTGCTTCTAAAAGAGTTCGAGGGTTTCCAATTGGGAAGCAAGCCCACCGGCCGTCTGCGAAACAACGGCACCTCCAAACTGGCGAGGGTCAAGGCGTTCCTAGGCTACATGGCGAAAGGCTACGTGGACCCAGAAACCTCGTCTTTTCTCAACCAGCCGGTGCGCATCCGATTCTGGTCCACTCTGCTTGGCCAAACGGTCATGGCCGAACCCACGAGACAACACTACCTGAAGAATGTCGCACAGTCCCTAGATTATCTCTCTGAAACCCTGCCGGCCTCCTGCCGCCTCTCCAGCACCACCCTGGGGCTGGTTCGCAGGGAGGTTCAAGCTCTCATTCGCGGCATACACCGGCGCATCATGGTGCACGAGGTAAGATCCAAGCAGGTGAAAGAAGGCAGACTGATCTCCAAAGCCACCCTGCTATGCTGTCACCAGACCGCTGGAAGAAAAATCCCTTCTAGCTGAGTGTTCGGTCCGCCGGTCGGCGTTTCCACCACCACTTGACCACTTCCACCTTCACTGACGTCCGTACTGACATCGCAACACACGCATCTATGCAGTGCCCCCCCTGTGACCCCCATGACTGCCAGCGGCTTTGACCCCAAAAAGGTTCTGTCTGTCTTGACGCAGGCAAAGAATTCACATTCTTCCGAGGATCGCAGGAAGGTGGCGCAATTCATGTGTCACGACACTTCATCCTCAGATAAGTTCTACGCACTTTACCTCGGCTCTCTCCAAGCACGTGAGCAGGTGAACCGGTGCAGGTGTTATTGTGGATGAAGGAAGCAGTGCAGGTGTCATCGTAGAGGGCTCTGAAGCCAACGCATGTGTCGTTGCAGTCAATGGAATCGGTGCAGCTGATGATGAAGAGGAAAAGGGTACGTCATCTAAGGATAAGCATATCTCAAGGTGAGCTTCCATAACAGGGAAGTTCTGCAGGGCAGTTGACAATGACATAATCTTTTGCCTGTAGATATAAAGGTCGGGATAAAACAAAACCAAAACTTAATTAAAAACCAATATTCAATAAATCTTGAAAAATAATCAGCAGCCAGACAATGACATAAGACACAGTAACTTTGAACTTTTTATTTAATTAGTAGTTAAAGCATAAACATTTTAGAGCAGCACAATGTAATGTTTATTTTATGGATAATTATGCATGACTGTGAGTCTCTATAAGTAAGCTACAGCTACAGTGAAGTAGAGAAAAGAACCTACCTTGGAACACAATAGCTTTTTTTAAATGGACTTCCCAGTGTTGATAATTTTTTTTCAGGGTGGTTGGCTTCAGGAAAGGGCATATAGTGCAGTGATACATAGTGCAACATAACGTGCACTGTGGCACAAGGGGTTTTTCTGAACCTAACAATATTGATTGATGCATCTGTAATAAAGATAAATGAAATACAGAAATGTCACTCAAATGCAATAATATGAGTAAGAAGCCGGACAAAACTATTGTGTGGTTGTGTACATACCAACAATTTTGCTGATTTAACATTACATTGTGCCATTTGTTTCAGTTAGAAAATTAGTAAAACAGTCATTTTAACTATACTTTAAACTAGTTTGCATGTAAGCCATTTAATTAACTTAATGACAATGCACGCTTGGCGGGCACACACGTACGCACGCTCACACACACAAACAAACATACACATACATACAACTGAGGTAAAGTTGGTTTTATATTCGCACATTCATTTAATGACAGCTTGTTACATGCTCCCTATGTTGTTTACCATGGTACATTAAATATTCGGTCTGAAATCGCATACAAGTATGACTTCAAAACAACATTAGCACTATTTATTTGACTGTGCACACTGTTGTACTTCTATAGTCATTGGCTGCTAATATGATTTCCTTATTTAGAATTTGCTAAAAAAAGAAACTTTATTGAGGAGAAAGTAAGAATATGCAAATATAAAACCAACTTTATCCCAACATATAGATGTCACTACTTCAATTTGTTCCCTTTGGCGCCGTTCATACTGCGGCGGCGACGGTGGTTGATGTGCCAGCAGCTTTTGACCGCTAGGTGGCGCTTTAACCACAAATTTTCAGCTTTGCCTTTTCACGATACTAAATAGACGGTTCTGTATGTGTACCTTATGTGATATGATGTGTTCAATTAAAATATAATTTTGTTTTAGTTTTCTTAGTAATAAACATGGTTTAGAAAAGATACATGGTGAGAAGTCCTAGGCTCCAAAAAACAAATATAAGAATTAAATTCTTTAGCCTTTATAGTGCCCTATTAAATTGCCTTGGGGTGAAATAAATGTTTTGATTTCTTTGACCATCATGGCGATGTTATTACCTCAAATCCTAAATGTGTAGCTGGGCTAATAAGTATAAAATATACAAATGCAAAGTATTAGTGAACTTCATCAAAACTATAATGTACTGTATATAGTTTTGGTAGAGAAGTTTTCTATGCAGAACCTTGTTAGCGAACGTTTTATGGAGAGAACATATTAGTGATGCACACAGTAACTCATGCAGTGTGTGGGCAGGCAGCGGCATCTTCAGTATTGAATCCGCCGCTGACTGAGTTAGTTGCATGCTCTCTCACTCTGCTAACACAAGCCTGGTAAGGATTATCAAGCGTATTTAATGAGTTGACTGTGTTACTTCATGTGACAGTGGATGTATAAATGTGATAAAGCTATGATGTATCGAGAATGAATGTTAATAATCACATTTTGAGTGCTTAAAGTGACTTTCCTTTCTAATTGGCAGAGTGGAAAAGAGAGAGACACGTTTTTCAGCATATTAACTGTGCTCTGTTTTTGCAGGTATGTTTACTATGTTTTGTTAAGTGATGTTTGAAATCTGTGTTTTACACGAGTTGTGTAAAATGAGGTCTGTTTGCAAAGCAATATAATTTTGCGTACATTAATGTTTTTTATTTTATATTGTAATTTAAATTTAAATGTTTTTTGTATAATTTTTAATGTTTGACACTATTTTTCATTCTACTGCTCACTAATTTAGTGACCAGTGAAACATTATATTCCTTTTACAAGTTATCTGATGTATACTATAATGTTTGGCTAATTTTTGTGGTCTATTTATTTGTATTTATTTTCTTGTAAATTTTGTTTTTGTCAATTCGTTTGCTATTATTAATGTATCTATCTTCAGTATTGAATCCGCCGCTGACTAAGTTGCATGCTCTCTCGCTCTGCTAACGCGAGCCTGAGTGGAAAAGAGAGAGACACGTTTTTCAGCATATTAACTGTGCTCTGTTTTTGCAGAATAAATCAAAACTGAGACCTCCAACGTTGCTGCCGTCTTATTAAAAACCACACAACCAGAGTAAAACTGCTACACGCATATGAAAAACAGCACACACTACAAAATAATATTAAGATTATGCCGGTGGAGCACATCACCTGATTGTGAACTTGTGATCACCTGAACTTACTTCATCAGTAGGCTATTTATTATTTATTACAGGCTATGTTACAAATATTTGACCAACTTCCTCTTTATGTGAAACACTCTCATGCACTCAGAACTAGTGGCAGTTATGAATTAAATAAATGGGCATATCCGCACGCAAAGTGAGATGCATATTATTTATCGTCTGTTCATTTTCTCTGTTCATTTCTCTTTCACACGCATGCAGAAAAAGAAAAAAATCTGCTTATTTAAAAAAGCACATTGTGCCCACTAATGTATAATAACAATAATAATAATTAGCTAATTTATCCATAATGCCAGGATGCGTAGTTCTTTGACTGGATATCTAGGTCAAAAGCTAAATTGTTACCTGTTGCATGGCATAGGCTAGCCTATAGTGTGGAAAAATATAATTCAGAATCAGTTTTATTGCCAAATGTGCTTCACACACACAAGGAATTTGTTTTGGCTACAGAAGCTTCCAGTGTACATACAGTGACAAGTGACAACACAAAATAAATAAATATGAAAAAAAAAAAAAAAAAAAAAACAAAGACGATAAATCTTTAAACAGAGATGCATTGAGTTAAAAAATCTGGATGTTGAATTCTGTGTACAGATTTGTTATAAATATACAGGTTATAAGGTGCTGTGTACAAATGCAAATGGAGAAGGTATTGCATTGTATATTGATATAAGGTGCTGTGTACAAGTGTGTATGAGAAAGTATTATACATATTTATTGCACAGTAGGGAATATTTAACTGTTCATAAGGTAGACAGCCTGAGGAAAGAAACTTTTCCTGTGTCTGGCTGTTTTTGTGCTTGGTGCTCTGAAGCACCGACCAGTCGGTAACAGTTCGAACAGGAAGTGTGCTGGGTGTGAGGCGTCCAGAGTGATTTTGCGAGCCCTTTTACTCACTCTGGAAGAGTACAGTTCTTGAAGTGTAGGGAAGGTAGTGCCAGTGATTCGTTCAGCAGTCCGGACTATTCGCTGTAGTCTATGGAGGTCAGTTTTGGCAGCTGAGCTGAACCAGACGGTGATTGAAGTGCATAGAATGGATTGGATGACAGCTGAGTAGAACTGTACGAGCAGCTCCTGTGGCAGGTTGAACTTCCTCAGCTGATGAAGGAAGTACAGTCTCTGCTGGGCTTTCTTCACAATAGAGTCTATGTGAATGTCCCACTTCAGATCCTGAGAGATGGTGGTGCCCAGGAACCTGAATGACTCTACTGCAGCCACAGTTCTGTTCATGATGGTGAGTGGGGGGAGTGCAGGTTTTTTTTTTCCTAAAGTCCACTATCATCACCACTGTTTTGAGTGTGTTCAGCTCCAGGTTGTTGTATCTGCACCATAAAGCCAGCCGCTCCACCTCCTGTCTGTATGCAGACTCGTCACCGTTCTGGATGAGGCCGATAACAGTAGTGTCATCTGCAAACTTAATGAGTTTGATGGAGGGGTCTTTTGTGGTGCAGTCGTTGGTGTACAGGGAGAAGAGCAGTGAAGAAAGAACACATCCCTGGGGGGCACCAGTGCTGATGGTGCGGCTGTCGGATGTGATTTTGCCCATTCTGACTAGCTGCTGTCTATCTGTCAGAAAGCTGGTGATCAATTGACCGACAGAGCTAGGAACAGAGAGCTGGGTCAGTTTGTACTCGAGCAGTGATGGGACGATGGTGTTAAAGGCAGAACTGAAATTCACAAACAGAATCCTTGCGTTGTTCCCTGGTTTGTCCAGATGTTGTAGGGTATAATGCAGTCCCATGTTGACTGCATCATCCACAGACCAGTTTGCTCTATAGGCAAACTGCAGGGGTCCAGTGATGTCCTTCAGATATGCTAGCACCAGTCTTTCAAATTACTTCATGGCCACAGATTTTAAGGCAACAGGTCTGTAGTCATTGAGTCCTGTGATCTTTAGCTTCTTCGGGATTGGGATGATAGTGGAGCACTTAAAGCAGGATGAAACTTTGTGCTGTTCCAGTGATCTGTTGAAGATCTGTGAGAAAATAGGAGCCAGCTGGTCAGCGCAGGTTCTCAGACAGGCTGGTGAAACACCGTCTGGGCCTGACGCTTCCCTTTTCTTCTGTTTACTGAAAATCTGATGCACATTATCCTCACTGATCAGAAGTGGAGGGGGGGAGAGGAAGATGGCTGGAGGTGTTGATGGCTGTGTAGCGAGATGGCCCGTGCTGTGTTGATATGGTGTTGATGGCATCCTCTTTGGCCTGACGAAGCTGTCTGAGTTTTGGTGTGAACCATGGTTTATCATTGTTAAATGATAAGTAGGTACTGGTAGGGATGCATAACTCCTCACAGAAACTGATGTATGATGTTACAGTCTCTGTGAGCTCGTCCAGGTCTGTGGCTGCAGCTTCAAAAACTCTCCAGTCAGTGCATTCAAAACAGGCTTGTAGGACTGGTTTAGTAGTTTTAAGTTTTTGCCTGTAAGTTGGCATAAGATGAACCAGGCAGTGATCGGAGAGTCCTACAGCTGCTCTGGATATTCATCCTTTATTGTGGTGTAGCAATGGTCCAAAGTGTTATTGTCTCTGGTGGGGCATGTAATGTGCTGTTTGAATTTAGGCAGCTCATGTGTGAGTTTTGCCTGATTAAAGTCACCAAGAATGAAAAAAACAGAGTCTGTTCTGTGTTGTTCTGTCTCTGTGATCCGATCAGCCAACTGTTGCAGCGCAGTACTCAGATGTGCTTGCGGTGGAATGTAAACACAGCCGAGAATGAACGAGGAAAACTCTCTTGGTGAATAAAACGGCTTACAGTTAATGAAAAGCACTTCCACATCAGGACAGCACATCTTTAACACAGTTACATCCGTACACCACCTTCTGTTGATGTAAAAGCATGTCCCACCACCGCACGTTTTGCCCGTTGACTCTGTATCGCGATCTGCTCTGTGCAGCTGAAAGTCCGGTAGGTGTAATGCGCTGTCCAGAATGGCTTCGTTTAGCCAGGTTTCCGTGAAACACAGCGCAGCAGCGTTGTTAAAGTTCTTGTTTGTACGTACGAGCAGAAGTAGTTCATCCATTTTGTTAGGAAGAGAACGGAGATTCGCCAGATGGATGGACGTTCTGAAGCCGCGCTGTCTCAGCCTGACGATCACGCCGGCTCGCTTCCCACGCTTGCGCGTCTTGTAGTGTTTCCACAGTGCAGCTGCTCCGCCGACGATAATGTTCCGCAAAACGCCAGAGAACTCAAAATCCGGTTCTTAATTAGTTGATGTGCACTGCCGAATGTTCAGCAGCTCGTCCCTGGTGTAACTGATCGTGTTTGATAAACATAAAACAGGACAAATTAACAAAAACACTGCAAACACTGGAGAGCTCCCCACCGAGGCGGCCATCCGCACCGCCATCTTGATGAGGTATTCACAACCTGGGTTGCGTTTCACAAAACCATCGTTAGCCAATAAGGTCGCAAGTTCCGTCGTTACAAACATAGTTCGTTGTTTTGCCGTTTCCCTAAAGTTAGTATATAATATTTTAGTTTTTACATATAGTATTGCATTAATTGCATAGACGTTAAATAGTTATTATCGGCCTAAAATTAACGTATAGATTCGTATAGAGTTATTTTTTTAAAACATAAACCTGTGTTTTAACGACAGATGTGGGTGTCACAAAGTACTTTTTTAATCAATGTTTTTGTATTATTATTATTAAAGGTGAACAACATTTAATAAAATTTTTTATGTATTTATTTCACCACCTTATTGGAAAAAACTATAAATTACAGTGCTTCCCGCACTTGCGGTGGTAGCCGGATTGAAACACACCATTTACCCACATCACATAAATAGTTCACTATATGCGATAAACAAAACATAATTCCATTTTTAATAATAATAATTGTATTTATTTAGACACTTTTTCAAACTTCACTAGGTTAAAGTAAAGACTGAAATGAAAAAGAAATGCTATTTAGAAGCAATGTGCACACTGACAGGTCAAATCAGCTTCTTTCTCTCTTTCAAGTTCAAAGCAAATTTGAATGCCAAAGGATTTTACATTTGTATTTAAAGTAGCCTATGTAATGTATTAACATCAACAAAATTAATAAAATAAGTAGCAAATGAGAAATAAATGACAGAAAAGCTTATAAAACACATTATCTCTAAAAGTTATCATAATTGCAAGATTAAAACTAGTAGATTTTTTAAATAAGGCAAATGCGTTGATTAACTACTACTGGGGTATATATTTTGCAGCCAGTTTAGATGTCATTTCATAATGACATAATAATAATTCTAAAAAATGCTGCACTATTTTATTGACAAATTATTAAAATGTTTTCTTTTCCTCCAACACACTTATAACCATTACTTTAGCCGGTGCGAGATTTTTGCGCTCGCTTGAGCGCGGAATAGGCTATAAGCGCATATATAAATGCCCCTGTTAAAGAGGAATTATAAGTTTGATCCTATCATAATAAGTGCCCTTAAAAACATAGCCTAGTTTTTAGTTGTCTGCAAGTGTAAGAGTTAAAAATGTGTTTAAATAAAGTTAGATTCTGCTCTCGCAATATCTCGTGTTCGGACGGAAAAGTAAGAAAAAAGAAAGAACGTGAGGTGAAGTGGGAAGTTGCACGAGGGAGACGCACGAGAGTAGTCTGTGAAGAGAGTAGTCTGAGTTGGAATCTTCTATCTAGTGGCCTTAACAGACCGGGTAATAGCCAAGAACCCACAGATGAAACTCGGTAAGCACGAACTGTACAAAGCCTCATCGGGCCGGGTTTTACACTGGTGGCAACGCGGTTGGCTATCGGTGCTTTCTTTTTCTGAATGGACATTTTCTGCTTGACTCTGCATGGCGAAATACAATCACATTGACTTGCTGGCACGTTTATATTGTTCACAATATTTTACGAGCTGTATTTTTTTGCAAGCTGGACTACGCGCCGTTTTTTTCTCTCACCCTCTGCTGCCGCTTCTCGCACGTGAATGTCTGACGACGACAATATCGTGGTGCAGCCGCAGCCACAAAACGCAATGCTTGCTGTAAATTTAAGTGTGCCTTTTAGAATCGATCTTCCTGCTCCTTTTTCGGGAGATGGTGTTTAACCGTTTGGTTAAGCTGCACTCCTTCCTGCTAAACTCACAGGACCTGCATTTGCTTACTGGCAGTCACTTTTTCCTGCTGTTAAAACAGACTATGATCTAACAAAAGCCAGATTGAGTGCTGTTTTTGGACGTGCAACATTTTTAGCCACATTTCAAACATATCTGAATGCCCGACCACGCAAATCTCAGAAATCCCTTCAGGTTTATGCAGCCGAACTAACCAGCTTAGTGACCGAAGCTTTTCATCAGTATGACGTCACAGCTCGAAATTGTGAGATTTTTCGCAGATTTGTAACTGGCTTAGACCCTGCACTTCAGTTCAAAATACATGAACATGGAGCAGTAAGTTTGGATGATGCTTTAAAAATAGCCAGCCAATGTGAACGTGTACAATTGGCTATAAGTGTGGCTAATCCAACAGCTGTCATGCCAGTCACTGTGCATCAACATCCTTCATCTGAAACCACGACGTCAACGTCCAATGCAGAACTGACATCGGCTATTGCCGACCTTCGGATGGATCTAGTCTTTACGTCAGTCTCATCGGCAGTGTACTGATGAACGTCTGGATGTATTATCACAACAGCTTGCTAAACTTCAGCACACGGTAACAGAAACTACACACGCCTGTGCTGCTGTCGATTACAACATAACATCGCAGCCTCATCAGCCTGAGTGGCTTGGTCGCCACCCTTGTCGTCAGGACTGCTGTCGCCAATCGCACCAGCAGAGACAACGACAACAACGACCTCATAATAACTACAGCCCCTCACATCACCACTACTCTTACGATGACATCACATCTTATGAAGACCCCCGTCGTCAGAGCTGTCGCAGTTATTCCCCTTCTGCCTTGGGTCGTGAGTCACACTCTTCATATCACACACATTCTGATTATCACAGCTCTCGCAGACATTATTACACACACACTAGACCAGACTGCTCCCCTTCCAGAAAGCGTCAACCCCATTCCAGCCATGACAACAGACCACATGCGACATCTTCACCCTCACCAAACCCACATAACAGACATTCTGATTATCGGGCACATAATTCACCGTCACCACCCCCACACCACAGACGTGCGCACACATCGCCATCGGGTCATGTACATTTCTCACCAATCAAGAGGGATACAGTGCCTCCTTCACCACGCCAGGGAAACGTGTAGAGGCTGACATTGGGGACCGAATGTCAGCTCCTACACAACCAAGGGTCCAGTCTGATAATTTGCATTGTACACCATCTCCACCCACACCATTCATTCAACTCACGCTAGCGGGCACTGAAATCTATGCGTTGGTTGTTACTGGCTCGGGGTTATCCCTCATTACAGACGACTGTCGCAAATCAATCACAGCGTTAGCATCTCAACCTATCAGTAAGTCATTTGTAATGCCCTCCTCTGTCACAGGGCAACCCCTGGATATATTGGGTTCAGTTACAGCCCTTGTACATGTTGGGGATGCGTCATTTTCTCATACTTTTCACGTAACACGTACAGCAACCCATCCTGTGCTTATTGGATGGGATTTCATGGTTCAGCATTCTGTTACAGTAGATATACCGCATAAGCAGCTATGAATGTATGACACCGTTACGTCTCTCTCACCCCTACAGTCAGTCGGCCCGATACAAACTGCTACGATTACGGTTGCTCAGGTAACAGTCCCACCGATGTCAGAGATCGCCATTGCGGTTGCTCTTAGAGATGGTGTAATCGCCAATCCCTTCACAGACTCGTTAGTGGGCATTGTAGAGCCTCAATCTCCTCAAGCTATATCACTGGGTGTAATGTGCACTCTAACCACACTTAAAATGGTCAGGGTGTCTTAGAATTGTTAATCCTACAAACCAACTGGTCTCCTTGGTGGTGGGATGCCCAGTTGGTCAGTTTTTTTGCATTACGGGGAAATTGCAGGATAAATATGCAATAGTTTCATCTATAACCACCTCCGTTAATAAATTTAATGCTGCTCAAGACATACTTTTAATGGACACCTGCTTGAATGCAGACCAACAATCATCGCTGAAAGATCT